>NC_057398.1:68207778-68507778 GCF_019320065.1 Cervus canadensis
TCGAAAGGAGGTAGGACAAAATATAAAAGATAAAAAGTGAGACAAAAGAGCTAAGGACGGAGACCCGTCCCGGGAAGGGAGTCTTAGGCGGCCTTGCTTGGGCTAGGGTCCGGGCCTGAGTGCCCTGAGGACAATCGGAGGGAGCTTCTGTGAGGTGCCAACTTGAACTGTGGGAGACCAAAAGAGAGAAAATTAACCGGCCGGAACACACTGCCGGCCGTTCGCAGAACAAAGGGACGGAGAAAGTCCCGAGAAGAGGTCGCAGGCTGCGGACCCGCCCAGCCCCGCCGGAGGCAGGAGGCAGGGGGGAGGGGAAGGTCGCGGCGAGACACAGGGCGCAGGCACCCGACCTGCGCGGGCGGGGACTGGGGCTGGGGACGCAGAGGGCGGAAGGCGCGCGCACCCGACTGGCGCCAGCGGAAACTGAGACTGGGTCCGCGGAAGGGAGTGAGTGCGCCACACCTGGGGATAGTGCGCCCATCAAGCCCCTCGCTGCCTGGACCGCTCTGACGGGGAAGGCACAGAGAGCAGGCGCAGCTTTTCCTTCCGCGCTTTTGTGTAACACCCGAGGGCTGGAACCTACCGCAGCGCGGGGCGTGCTCCATATAGAACAGCCGGGAGCCTGAGCAGCGCAGACGGAGAAAGCAGCGTCAGCCCCTCCCGGCAGCGCCAGCCCGCCCCCGCAGCGCCAGCCCCTCCCCCAGCGTCAGCCCTGCCCCGCAGCGCCAGCCCATCCCCGCAGCGTCAGCCCCTCCCAGCAGCGCAACGGAACTAGCTAACTGAATAAGAGTCCACCTCCGCCTGCCTGTGTCAGGGCGGAAATGAGGCTCTGAAGGGACCGGCAAACAGAAGCCAAATAAACAAAGGGAACCGCTTCAGAAGGGACTGGTGCAACAGATTAAAATCCCTGTAGAAAACACCGACTTCACGGAAGGGCCCTGTAGATATGGAGAAGTGTAAGCTGGAACGAGGAGCTATCTGAAACTGAGCCGAACCCACACTGACCGCAGCAGCTCCAGAGAAACTCCTAGATATATTTTTACTTTTTTTTTCCTAAGTAAGGAAAAAAAAAAAATTTTTTTTTTCTTTTTATATTTTTTCTTTTTTATTTTTTCTCTTTTATTTTCCTTTAAAATTCCCTATTACTCCTTAACTTTCATTTTCATAGATTTTTACGATTTTTTTAATTAGGGGGAAAAAAAATTTTTTTTTTCTTTCTTTTTTTTTTGTTTTTTCTTCTTTTTTTTCTTTTTCTTTTTTTTTCTTTTTCTTTTTTTTCTTTTTCTTTTTTTTCTTTTTTCTTCTTTTTTTTCCTTTCCGTTTTCTCTTTTATTTTCTATTTTTCTTTTTCTCTTATTTCTTTTAAAGTCCTCTAGAACTCCTCTACTACTCTTCATTTTCATTTTCACTACACTATAACCTTACCAAAAAAAAAAAGAGAAGCCCTATCTTTAAACCGAAGATTATTCTCTCCCAATCTTGACTCTCTGTTTTCTACCTCAGAACACCTCTATTTCCTCCTTTCCCCTTCTCTTCCCAATCCAATTCTGTGAATCCTTGTAGGTGTCTGAGATACGGAGAACACTCTGGGAACAGACAGCTGCGTAGATCTGTCTCTCTCCTCTTGAGTCCCCCTTTTTCTCCTCCTGCTCATCTCTATCTCCCTCCTCCCTTTTCTCCTGTTCATGTAACTCTGTGAACCTCTCTGGGTGTCCCTAACAGGGGAGAATCTTTTCGCCATTAACCTAGAAGTTTTATTATCAGTGCTGTATAGTTGGAGAAGTCCTGAGACTACAGGAAGAATAAAACTGAAATCCAGAGGCAGGAAACTTAAGCCCAAAACCTGAGAATACCAGAAAACTCCTGACTACATGGAACTTTAAGCAATAAGTGACCGTCCAAAAGCCTCCATACCTACACTGAAACCAACCACCACCCAAGAGCCAGTAAGTTTTAGAGCAAGACATACCACGCAAATTCTCCAGCAACACAGGAACATAGCCCCGAATGTCAACATACAGGCTGCCCAAGGTGACACCTAACACATAGACCCATCTCAAAACTCATTACTGGGCACTCCATTGCTCTCCATAAAGAAGAAATCAAGTTCCACGCACGAGTACACTGACGCAAGCTTCCCTAACCGGGAAACCTTGACAAGCCAATCGTCTAACCCCACCAACTGGGTAAATCCTCCACAATAAAAAGGAACCACAGACCTCCAGAATACAGAAAGTCCACTCCAGACACAGCAATCTAAACAAGATGAAAAGGCAAAGAAGTACCCAACAGGTAAAGGAACATGAAAAATGCCCACCAAGTCAAACAAAAGAGGAGGAGATAGGGGATCTACCTGAAAAAGAATTTAGAATAATGATAATAAAAATGATCCAAAATCTTGAAAACAAAATGGAGTTACAGATAAATAGCCTGGAGACAAAGATTGAAAAGATACAAGAATTGTTTAATAAAGACCTAGAAGAAATAAAAAAGAGTCAATTAAAAATGAACAATGCAATGAATGAGATCAGAAACACTTTGGAGGGAACCAAGAGTAGAATAACGGAGGCAGAAGATAGGATAAGTGAGGTAGAAGATAAAATGGTGGAAATAAATGAAGCAGAGAGGAAAAAAGAAAAAGGGATCAAAAGAAATGAGGACAACCTCAGGGACCTCTGGGACACTGTGAAACGCCCCAACATTCGAATCATAGGAGTTCCAGAAGAAGAAGACAAAAAGAAAGGCCATGAGAAAATATTCGAGGAGATAATAGCTGAAAACTTCCCTAAAATGGGGAAGGAAATAGCCACCCAAGTCCAAGAAACCCAGAGAGTCCCAAACAGGATAAACCCAAGGCGAAACACCCCAAGACACATAATAATCAAACTAACAAAGATCAAACACAAAGAACAAATATTAAAAGCAGCAAGGGAAAAACAACAAATAACACACAAAGGGATTCCCATAAGGATAACAGCTGATCTATCAATAGAAACCCTCCAGGCCAGAAGGGAATGGCAGGACTTCCTGAAAGTAATGAAAGAGAATAACCTACAACCTAGATTACTGTATCCAGCAAGGATCTCATTCAGATATGAAGGAGAACTCAAAAGCTAAACAAAAAAAAAAAAGCTGAGAGAATTCAGCACCACCAAACCAGCTCTTCAACAAATGCTAAAGGATCTTCTCTAGACAGGAAATGCAGAAAGGTTGTATAAACGTGAACCCAAAACAACAAAGTAAATGGCAACGGGACCACACCTATCAATAATTACCTTAAATGTAATGGGTTGAATGCCCCAACCAAAAGACAAAGATTGGCTGAATGGATACAAAAACAAGACCCCCATATATGCTGTCTACAAGAGACCCACCTCAAAACAAGAGACACATACAGACTAAAAGTGAAGGGCTGGAAAAAAATATTTCATGCAAACGGAGACCAAAAGAAAGCAGGAGTCACAATACTCATATCAGATAAAATAGACTTTCAAATAAAGGATGTGAAAAGAGACAAAGAAGGACACTACATAATGATCAAAGGATCAATCAAAGAAGAAGATATAAAAATTATAAATATATATGCACCCAACATAGGAGCACCGCAATATGTACGGCAAACACTAACGAGGTATGAAAGAGGAAATAATAGTACAACAATAATAAGTGGGAGACTTTAAATACCTCCATCACAACTATGGATAGATCAACTAAACAGAAAATTAACAAGGAAACACAAACCTTAAATGACACAATGGACCAGCTAGACCTAATTGATATCTATAGGACATTTCACCCCAAAACAATCAACCTCACCTTTTTCTCAAGTGCACACGGAACCTTCTCCAGAATAGATCACATCCTGGGCCATAAATCTAGTCTTGGAAAATTCAAAAAATTGAAATCATTCCAGTCATCTTTTCTGACCACAGTGCAGTAAGATTAGATCTCAATTACAGGAAAAAAATTGTTAAAAATTCAAACACATGGAGGCTAAATAACACGCTTCTGAATAACCAACAAATCATAGAAGAAATCAAAAAAGAAATCAAAATATGTATAGAAATGAATGAAAATGAAAACACAAGAACCCAAAACCTATGGGACACTGTAAAAGCAGTGATAAGGGGAAGGTTCATAGCATTACAGGCTTACATCAAGAAACAAGAAAAAAGCCAAATAAATAACCTAACTCTACACCTAAAGCAACTAGAGAAGGAAGAAATGAAGAACCCCAGGGTTAGTAGAAGGAAAGAAATCTTAAACATTGGGGCAGAAATAAATGCAAAAGAAACTAAACAGACCATAGCAAAAAATCAACAAAGCTAAAAGCTGGTTTTTTGAAAAAATAAACAAAATTGACAAACCATTAGCAAGACTCATTAAGAAGCAAAGAGAGAAGAACCAAATTAACAAAATTAGAAATGAAAATGGAGAGATCACAACAGAAAACACTGAAATACAAAGGATCATAAGAGACTACTACCAGCAGCTCTATGCCAATAAAATGGACAACTTGGATGAAATGGACAAATTCTTAGAAAAATATAACTTTCCAAAACTGAACCAGGAAGAAATAGAAGATCTTAACAGACCCATCACAGGCAAGGAAATCGAAAGTGTAATCAAAAATCTTCCAGCAAACAAAAGCCAGGACCAGATGGCTTCACAGCTGAATTCTACCAAAAATTTAGAGAAGAGCTAACACCTATCTTACTCAAACTCTTCCAGAAAATTGCAGAAGAAGGTAAACTTCCAAACTCATTCTATGAGGCCACCATCACCCTAATTCCAAAACCAGACAAAGATGCCACAAAAAAAGAAAACTACAGGCCAATATCACTGATGAACATAGATGCAAAATCCTTAACAAAATTCTAGCAAACAGAATCCAACAACATATTAAAAAAATCATACACCATGACCAAGTGGGCTTTATCCCAGGAATGCAAGGATTCTTTAATATCCACAAATCAATCAATGTAATACACCACATTAACAAATTGAAAGATAAAAACAATATGATTATCTCAATAGATGCAGAGAAAGCCTTTGACAAAATTCAACACTCATTTATGATTAAAACTCTCCAAAAAGCAGGAATAGAAGGAACATACCTCAACATAATAAAAGCTATATATGACAAACCCACAGCAAGCATCACCCTCAATGGTGAAAAATCGAAAGCATTTCCCTGGAAATCAGGAACAAGAGAAGGGTGCCCACTCTCACCACTACTGTTCAACATAGTGTTGAGAAGTTTGATCACAGCAAATCAGACAGAAAAAAGAAGTAAAGGAATCAGAATTAGGAAAAAGGAAGAAGTGAAACTCTCACTGTTTGCAGATGACATGATCCTCTACATAGATAACCCTAAGAACTCTACCAAAAAATTACTAGAACTAATCAATGAATATAGTAAAGTTGCAGGATATAAAATTAACACACAGAAATCCCTTGCATTCCTATATACTAACAATGAAAAAACAGAAAGAGAAATTAAGGAAACAATACCATTCACCATTGCAACAAAAAGAATAAGATACTTAGGAATATATCTACCTAAAGAAACAAAAGACCTATACATAGAAAACTATAAAACACTGATGAAAGAAAATCAAAGAGGACACAAACAGATGGAGAAACATACCGTGTTCATGGATTGGAAGAATCAATATTGTCAAAATGGCTATTCTACCCAAAGCAATCTATAGATTCAATGCAATCCCTATCAAGCTACCAACGGTATT
The DNA here is from genome assembly GCF_019320065.1 of Cervus canadensis. Classification (NCBI taxonomy): domain Eukaryota; kingdom Metazoa; phylum Chordata; class Mammalia; order Artiodactyla; family Cervidae; genus Cervus; species Cervus canadensis. Next base: position 68,213,529 of record NC_057398.1, read on the forward strand.
TTTCACAGAACTAGACCAAAGAATTTCACAATTTGTATGGAAATACAAAAACCTCGAATAGCCAAAGTAATCTTGAGAAAGAAGAATGGAACTGGAGGAATCAACCTGCCTGACTTCAGACTCTACTACAAAGCCACAGTCATCAAGACAGTATGGTACTGGCACAAAGACAGAAATATAGATCAATGGAACAGAATAGAAAGCCCAGAGATAAATCCACGAACCTATGGACACCTTATCTTTGACAAGGAGGCAAGGATATACAATGGAAAAAAGACAACCTCTTTAACAAGTGGTGCTGGGAAAACTGGTCAACCACTTGTAAAAGAATGAAACTAGAACACTTTCTAACACCATACACAAAAATAAACTCAAAATGGATTAAAGATCTAAATGTCAAGACCAGAAACTATAAAACTCCTAGAGGAGAACATAGGCAAAACACTCTCCGACATAAATCACAGCAGGATCCTCTATGACCCACCTCCCAGAATATTGGAAATAAAAGCAAACTAAACAATGGGATCTAATGAAACTTAAAAGCTTTTGCACTACAAAAGGAAACTATAAGTAAGGTGAAAAGACAGCCCTCAGATTGGGAGAAATAATAGCAAATGAAGAAACAGACAAAGGATTAATCTCAAAAATATACAAGCAACTCCTGCAGCTCAATTCCAGAAAAATAAAATGACCCAATCAAAAAATGGGCCAAAGAACTAAACAGACATTTCTCCAAAGAAGACATACAGATGGCTAACAAACACATGAAAAGATGCTCAACATCACTCATTATCAGAGAAATGCAAATCAAAACCACAATGAGGTACCATTACACGCCAGTCAGGATGGCTGCTATCCAAAAGTCTACAAGCAATAAATGCTGGAGAGGGTGTGGAGAAAAGGGAACCCTCTTACACTGTTGGTGGGAATGCAAACTAGTACAGCCGCTATGGAGAACAGTGTGGAGATTCCTTAAAAAACTGGAAATAGAACTGCCATATGACCCAGCAATCCCACTTCTGGGCATACACACTGAGGAAACCAGATCTGAAAGAGACACGTGCACCCCAATGTTCATCGCAGCACTGTTTATTAATAGCCAGGACATGGAAGCAACCTAGATGCCCATCAGCAGATGAATGGATAAGGAAGCTGTGGTACATATACACCATGGAATATTACTCAGCCATTAAAAAGAATTCATTTGAATCAGTCCTAATGAGATGGATGAAACTGGAGCCCATTATACAGAGTGAAGTAAGCCAGAAAGATAAAGAACATTACAGCATACTAACACATATATATGGAATTTAGAAAGATGGTAATGATAACCCTATATGCAAAACAGAAAAAGAGACACAGAAATACAGAACAGACTTTTGAACTCTGTGGGAGAATGTGAGGGTGGGATATTTCAAAAGAACAGCATGTATACTATCTATGGTGAAACAGATCACCAGCCCAGGTGGGATGCATGAGACAAGTGCTCGGGCCTGGTGCACTGGGAAGACCCAGAGGAATCGGGTGGAGAGGGAGGTGGAGGGGGGATCGGGATGGGGAATAAGTGTAAATCTATGGCTGATTCATATCAATGTATGACAAAACCCACTGAAATGTTGTGAAGTAATTAGCCTCCAACTAATAAAAAAATTAAAAAAAAAAAAAAAGAAAGAAAATGTCATTGAATCAAGAGATCTCTTCAGTGGAAGGAAAGAAAAAAATATGAGAAATAAAATGGAAAATTGCTATTGAAAAATATCTTAAGAAATTTTTCAGTAGAAAAAAAAAAGTGAAGCCATAATGTTTCAACTAAAACTTCAGGATGCAAATGGCCTTGATATTCTGAGATAATATGTCTTTGGTTAGGATCAAAGTGAAAGATTATTTTGCTGGAGGATTCAAAGATACCTCAGAGCACAGCATTTTGGCAGAAGAAAATGAAAAATTTCCTTTTAGACTTAGAATTTAAATTTTTCTTCTTCCTTTTACAATTTTATAAAATATTCATAGTATCTTAAGAGATACTTAAGATATCTTAAGATATACATTTATTATGTATGTAAAAATCTTAGAAATTGGAATTTTCCTTTGTACTTCAATGCATTTAAATACAAGAATATACAATAAAATGCATAGAGCATGAAGTGATTTTCTATATTCAGAATGTTAGGAACATTTCATTTTTCACTATAATAAAGGGCTTTTCTCTCAGAAAAAGATGATATTAAAGCAATAATTGTTTGACACTCAAGTATAAACTGACTGTTGCATTCAATATCAGTGATACTGAGCAGGACTCTGTGGGGCTCCTGGACACAAAGCCTATCTGTCCCTTATTTCTTTGATTATAGGAAATAGGCATCATTCAGCCTCCATGACCTCCCCTGAGTTCCAAACGGCAGATTCAACAGTTGCTAATTAGGGAAGAGAGGGGATGTGAGACCAGGGAGAAACAATATTAGAAAGAACATAAGAAAAATATTATAGTTTTGGGGCAAGGTCCTGGTTCCCCGTCAACACACAACAGTATCTTTGGGCTGTTTGCAGACACTGAAACCCCTTCCAGATGGGAGAAGTTGATTATTAAAGATGGTATGCTGTCTGTAAGCATGTAGACCCCAGGCCAGTTGGAACCTAAAGGTTGATGATGCTCAGTCCTACTTGCCTCACCACCAGCCCATCAGAAGAATGTCCACTAGCCAATCACACCCTGCTTGAACCATGACAGCAAAACTTCTCACTGTCCTCTCCAAGTAGGGACACAGAGTTTTTCAAGGCAGAAGCCAGCTGTGTCTCCCTGTGCCTGGCCAACTAAATAAAGCTATCCTTTTCTACTTCACCCAAAAGTCTATATTTGATATTAGATTTGGCACTGGTATACAGAGAAGTTGAGCTTTTGGCATCATCAGGACTATAAGAAAATCAAAATACTTAGCCTTTAGTTTATATATGAAGCTGATGAGGAAGAAATAGGGAGATGAAAGAGAAGAACACCCTTTTTCTTCTCCATCTCCTCTTTCCTCTCCCTCCTCTCCCTACTTCTTCCTCACAAACTTCATCTAGATGCAATTTGATAATAATGAATTGTAATATTTAATTGTACAGTTTAATACATTTTACAAAATGAATACTTATATGCAGCCAATACCAAAATCTAGGTTTAAAATACTTTCATTATCCCCCAAAATTCCCTCATGTCTTTTTGATGCCCTATCTCTATCCATGAAATTGGTCCAGGAGATTATATTTGCGTATTGCAGAACTTTGTAGGGATAAAATTATATAGCATGTACAGTTTTTGACTTTCACTTAGCACAATGGTTTTGACAAATATCCATGGTTTATTGTGTAATTTTTAAAAGTATTTTATAAAAATTTTTTTGATATGGATCATTTTTAAAGTTTTTATTGAATTTGTTACAATGTTGCTTCTGTTTTATGTTTTGTTTTTTTGGCCAAGAGGCATACGGAATCATAGCTCCTGGACTAAGGATCAAACCCATACCCCCTGCATTGGAAGGTGAGGCACTGGACCACCAGAAAAGTCTCATAGTGTATATTATTTTTATCGCTAAGGCAAAGAGATGGGGAAACAGTGGAAGCAATGGCTGACTTTATTTTTGGGGGCTCCAAAATCACTGCAGATGGTGATTGCAGCCATTAACTTAAAAGACGCTTACTCCTTGGAAGGAAAGTTATGACCAACTTAGACAGCATATTAAAAAGCAGAGACATTACTTTGCCAACAAAGCTCCGTCTAGTCAAAGACATGGTTTTTCCAGTGGTCATGTATGGATGTGAGAGTTGGACCGCAGAGAAAGCTGAGCGCTGAAGAATTGATGCTTTTGAACTGTGGTGTTGGAGAAGACTCTTGAGAGTCCCTTGGACTTCAAGGAGATCTAACCAGTCCATCCTTAAGGAGATCAGTCCTGGGTGTTCATTGGAAGGACTGATGCTGAAGCTGAAACTCCAATACTTTGGCCACCTGATGCGAAGAGCTGACTCATTTGAAAAGACCCTGATGCTGGGAAAGATTGAGGGCAGGAGGAGAAGAGGACGACAGAGGATGAGATGGTTGGATGGCATCACCAAATGGATGGACATGGGTTTGGGTGAACTCTGGGAGTTGGTGATGGACAGGGAGGCCTGGAGGTGCTGCGGTTCACGGGGTCGCAAAGAGTCAGACACGACTGAGCGACTGAACTGAACTGAATATTTCATTATACTTATATACACCAGTATGTATCTATCCACGTGATGGATATTTGGGTTGTTTTTGCATTTTTTGAAAAAGCTTCTAAGAATTTGAGAGTGGATAAGAAACTGCTTCCACACTGTCTTACACACTGTCTTACAAAAGCAATGGTATCATTTTGCATTTTTTATAGCAGTGGAGAGGTGTTCTGATTTTTCCTCTCATCCTCATAAATACTTGGTGTTTTCATCATTCCATTTAACCATTCTAGTTGCTATATCATAATTTTTCTGATAATTAATTATATTAATTTTCCTTTCAGGTGTTTATTTGCCATTCATATATCTTATATGGCTTCCCTGGTGGCTCAGAAGGTAAACAATCGCCTGCAGTGCAGGAGACCCAGGTTTGATCACTGGGTCTGGAAGATTCTCTGGAGAAGGGAATGGCTACCCACTCCAGTGTTATTGCCTGGAGAATCCCATGGACAGAGGAGCCTGGCAGGCTACTCTGACTGACACAACTAAGCAACTTAGTATGCTTGCATAATGTGTGTGTGCATGTGTTGTGTATACATAGACATATCTATCTATCTATATATATATATATATAATAGTATATATAATACAATAAATGCAAAACTTATCATGTCCTTGATTCCTTTTATTCTCTGTACTCCAACCACACTGAACTTAAGTCCCTTGAATGTGTGGAGTTCTTCCCACGTGAGTATATTTATGTACACTCTGCCTGCATACACCTTCCTTGCACACCTATATAATTAACCCTTGATTAACCATGTTTTCTGCTACTACTATCTAGAATATTTCAGTTAAAGGTGATGATAATACTGCATATTTGTTGTTACTGTTATTTTTATTCCTTGGAATTATGTCAACATGCCAAAAGAAAAAAAAAAAGCAAATAAATGCTTTATTGAAGGAGATATCTAAACTTTTCTTCCTCTTACTGAGTAGGAACATATTTTCAAAGGTTACAGTGGATTTAACTAACCCACCAAAATTTTCAGAGCAATTTAAATTAATAACTCCTAAATTCGATAGTCCTTATAAATGTCTTCCAACTCTCTTCCAATAATGTGTGTGTGTATGTGTGTGTGTGTTTGAGATAGCTTCTCAATTTGCATTTATTCCTAACCTAGGAGGCCACATTCTGAAATGTCTATTTTCTTTTTCTTTTCATTTTCATAAACACTGTGTATGCAAGTGGTTTTGTCTTCATATGCTACCATTTCTTTTCCTGTGGTAAAGGTGTAATGAAAGAGGAAAGAATACCAAAATAAACTATTTTCCAAAGAATATTTTCCCTTAATTTTTATAAATACTGGACCATAAGAAACTGAAGTATACTAAGTATATGTAGTATTTTACTATTTGATTGAAATTTTGTGATATGTAATTGTTATCTTTAATTATTTCCATTGGATAAATTTGTGATGTACTCTCATATGTGTTCAAAAGATCTCTCTATATAAATATATTTACCACCTTGAATTTTGAAAATGAAAGAGAAAAGGAGTTTGACAGAGACTCCTATTTATCTTCCATTCATTCATTCTTCCTTCTACTTTCTCATTTATTATACAACTCCCTTCATAATTTAGTAGATTCCTAAATTTTGCTAAATGGATACCAAAACTGAGACTACAATTCACTAATATCTAAACAAGGCCAAGTGATTAATCTATAGTCAATGGACTGTGAAAGGATTTGAAATATCTAATTTCTTAATCATGCCCTCAAAATTATTCAATGTCTGCTTCCTTGACTTTGTGCTTCCCTTGGGCTAGAATACAGCAACAGAGAGTCAAAGCTTACTGTGCAAAGGCCAGCTATAACTTAGTGGCTGATAATACAAAGATGTATGCAGCCCATGGATGACACTGTAGAATGAAGCCACCTCCCTCCCTGAACTATTATCTAGTTCATTATGTAACAGAAAAAGATTTGCAAGTTCTCCATTTATTTTTGGTTACTTTTACTACAAAGCTGTGCCTGTTCTATTACTTACCTCATATTTGACTTTTAATTTGTAGAAGCTTGAAATCAAAATGCCAAACCCTCAACATTTCAAACACGGAATGAGCATATATTTTGTACAAACAAATCACGTCTTTCCATTTCTTAGTTTTCTGTTTTAGTATATATTTTGTCAAATCCTTCTTGTTGCAACAGCTAAAAACTATAGGCAAAATATATTAGTATACTTCAATATTAATTTTTACAAAATATAGAACAAAATATAATAAACATCAATTCATAATTTGACTGTAATTATAGACTAAATTGTCAGGGTAAATTATGAATTGGATTTCATTGCCTCAAAAGCTATTTTTCAAAAGGAAAAGTTAAATAAGTGTACTTTACTTGTTGGCAGGAAATGTGTAATTTAATTTATACACTTAAGAATCATCACCAATATGATTTAAGCTTTTTATAAGTACATTTTATTACAAATATGGAATTATATTTTGATTTGTTGAAATATAATTATTTATAATCATATACATGCCTACATTTTTCTTCAATGTAAGTTGATCAATGTGAATACTTTATAAAAATAAGTTTAAAAGATAATTTATTTTTAACTTAAGCACATTGCTCTTAAAAACAGGTCATATATTTGAAGGAATCTGAGATTTGCAAGTACTCCCATTGTATCACTTTCTATTATTTTGTAAATTAGTAAAAACTTTTACTGTAAAATGGTAGCATGATACACATTTATTTGTGAAATAAAGTCATTATTTCAATATCTCTTTTACCTTTCTTTTTTGCCATGGTCATACAGCAAGCCTCTGAAGACAACTACATCCACAAAAGGTGTTCAAGTGATTTAATGCTTATTTTATCAGCCCCTACTTCATATATTTTCATTCAAGGATTAATAAAAACATGTTCATTCTCAAAGGGTGATAACATCTGGGTCTCTCAAAATCATTTATATTTCAATGGATAACATAAACACAGCTTTAGATAACTACAGCAACCAATGCGGACGTTGTTTTTAATAAGATAGTAAGTATAAACGTTACCAGTTCATCTGGTTTGCTTGAGCAACTAGGTAAAAAGCATCTAGTCATTTTTCTTTTCAGTTTTATTCAGTTAAAAATATTGTCTGCATATTTTAACAACTGGGAGACTAAATGAACATGTAAAGAATGGAAGCTGCAATCCTTTTATGGTCCTCAATAATGTGGAGAGGGGTTTTTTTTTCTATTTTTTATTTATTATTATTATTTTAAAATTTTTTTCATTTATTTATATTAGTTGGAGACTAATTACTTTACAATATTGTAGTGGTTTTTGCCATACATTTATATGAATCAGCCATGGATTTGCATGTGTTCCCCATCCTGAACCCCCCTCCCACTTCCCTCCCCATCCCATCCCTTTTTCAATTTTTTATAAGATTTATATAAATTAACTTTTCAAGTTAAAAAATTGACTTAATTAATATGAAAACATTTAACAAGTGGCTCAGTGGTAAAGAACCCATCTGCCAATGCAGGAGATGCAGGAAACTCAGGTTAGATCCCTGGGTTGAAAAGATAGCCTGGAGAAGCAAATGGCAACCCACTTCAGTATTTTTGCCTGGGAAATGCCATGGACAGAGAAGGCTGGTGGGCTACAGTTCATGGGGCTGGGCGAAATGTCGGACACGATTGAGTGACTGAGTGCACATGCATTCACACATGCAAAATGTATAATGTATAACTTTGTGATAACTGATACAAATTCTCTCATATCTAATTTCAGAGCATTACACTGCATATATAAAAGGTATAACTGAAGCATTAAACATGGAAAGTAATACATATTTTCCCAAGCTATTCAAAATTATGAGATATATAGTAATATTTTAATAATGGTAAAAGTACTATTTTTAACTCAAACTCCAGTGTAGTTTTATAAATCCAATTCTCACCCTAAGATCTTTTCAAGTTAGCAAAATTCCTTCCAGGTCCTAAAAAGAGAGTTTATTTTGTTAGGTCTATCAGCTTTATGAAAATGAATTTATAGACAGTCTTTTCCATATGTAGTTCAGACATCTTATACATATTTAAATTTTTTATGTGTAGAAATTTCAGTGTCCTATTTCAAAACACTAATGCACAGATAACTGGCTCCAATATTTTCTTGAATGTACACAAAAATAAGCTGAGCCAATTCTTAATTTTCCACTTCAATAAGCCTTCCCTCACAGTCTAAAAAATCAAAATAGCAACTTTTTTCTCCTTGCTCAGCCCAGAAGAAACCACCAACACAAATGTCACAACAAAGTTGACCTCTGTCTTATGTCACTTAAGATCAGCTATTCCCACCTGCACCTCTTTCAAAATATCTCCTCTGACTTCTTTCTGCTTTGCAATGTCTACCAGGGAAGAGTCACTGCAAGGGTTTTCTGGCATTTCTCTCCTTTTCTATCTTTGTTCCACCAGTTTTCCTTTAACACAGATGCAAGGATGTGTTCACAGTCACTCCTGATGAGAACTTACTATTGTAGGTCTGAGTCTTTACAGTGGCTTTGCATCTCCTTCAGAGTAGAACCCAAAGTTCTCAGAGTGACTTCAGAGCCTTCAAAATCTAAACTTTTTAACACATAGTTCTCCCAAACACCAGAATGTAATACTTACAATAATTTGGACTTTGTTCACATATATTTTATTTCTTTTAAATTCTTAGAGCCTTGAACACTGTTTAGAACAAACAGGAAGTTGCTTAACATCAGCTGAATACATTATCTATAGAAAATAGTCTTTAGTTGAAGTGTCTTAAAAGCAATCACCTTTTCTTCCTTAAGAGAAGAAATATACAGCACACTATTGAGAATATGTACATGTGTGACTGGGTCAGAATTAACACAGGAGCTAAAATATGTACCTCTCCTCTTTTAGACATATTTCTACTTTCCATTTGTTTTCTCTGTTTCTTGTCCTCCCAGTAACTCATTAGTTTACAACTGCAGTTCAAATATCAATAAAATCCTCTTCAGCACAAATCAACTGTTGTTCCCAAGATTGCAAATGCTTTGTTTTTGCTAAATTCAATAAATATTTCAGCTCACATTTGACTTGCTGGTGACATTCAATACTAGTAAACACAACATTCACAAAACACCACACTCTCTTTTTCCCCATTCTGCCCGTTTTTGGCTGATGTTGTCAGTACCCTCTAAAAGTTATTCTCTCTTCCGAATTTATATTTTATTCTGAAGTATATAATGTGGTATATTTATATTTCAAAATGTATTTCTGAACAATTTGAATGTTAAATTCCTTGAATCACTATTCATTACAAAAGAGAATATCATTTATAAATTTCAAATGCCATTTTATTGGAAAATATGAAGAATGCTTTTGGAAAAGACCCTGATGCAGGAAAAATTGAAGGCAGGAGGAGAAGGGGATGACAGAGAATGAGATGGGTGGATGGCATCACCAACTCGATGGACATAAGTTTGAGCAAGCTCCGGGAGTTGGTGATGGACAGGGAAACCTGGCGTGTTGCAGTCCATGGGGTCGCAAAGAGTCGGACATGACTGAGCAACTGAAATGAATGAAGAATGTAATGTTTTTGAAGTACAATCTTTATTAACTATAGATAAACTTTTATCTATTATATATACTCATATATTAGTATAACTGGATAAATATATTGAATAATTAGATAAATATATTGAATTTGATCAGAAGTACATCAAAGTCTAATTTATCAAGCTAACAATATAATTTCATATAAAAGCTGTCAGTGCTTAAAAATAATGTTAAATCTAACATAGGAATGTTGGTTTAATGAAATCAAATGTAAATTCATAGTCATGTAAAACAAGAGTAATTAAACATATCTGGTAGCAAAACAAGTGCTAGTGCTACATTAACAAAATAAAAATAATTATAACTAACAAATTGTAATTTAAAAAATCTTGAAAAATTATTTTTTAATAAAATGGAAATAATGAATAGTGAAAACATAACTCTTTCTGTGGAATAAATATTTGATGCCACCATTGTCCTTTCAGTTGTGATCTAATTACTAGATACTTAATATTTGCTCCCCATAAAAAAGAATATCTGGAATGGTAGTTGGGAGAATAAATTGCAGGAAAAATGGATTTACTCTATAAAACTACACATTTTTGTCAATAAAAACATGTCACGTTGATTCTTCTACTTGCTAGCAAAGTCATGCTCAAAATTCTCCAAACCAGGCTTCAATAATATGTTACCTGAACTTCCAGATATTCAGCCTGTATTCAGAAAAATCAGAGGAATCAGAGATCAAATTGCCAACATCCATTGGATCATCAAAAAAGTGAGAGAGTTCCAGAAAAACATCTACTTCTGCTTTATTGACTATGCCAACACCTTTGACTGTGTGAATCACAACAAACTGTGGAGAATTCTTAAAGAGATGGGAATAACAGACCACCTGACCTGCCTGCTGCCTCCCGAGAAATTTGTATGCAGGTCAAGAAGCAATATTTAGAACTGGACATGGAACAACAGACTGGTTCCAGATTGGGAAAGGAGTACATCAAGGCTATATATTGTCACCCTGCTTATTTAACTTATATTCAGAGTACATCTGGCAAAATGCTGGGCTGGATGAAACACAAGTTGGAATCAAGATTGCCAGGAGAAATATCAACAAACTCAGATATGCCAATGACACCAAACTTATGGCAGAAACTGAAGAACTAGAGAGCCTCTTGATGAAAGTGAAAGAAGAGACTGAAAAAGTTGGTTTATAACTCAACATTCAGAAAACTAAGTTCATGGCATCCAGTCCCATCACTTCATGACAAATAGATGGGGAAAAAAATGGAAACAGTGAGAGACTTTATTTTGGGGGCTCCAAAATCATTGCATATGGCGACTGCAGCCATGAAATTAAAAGATACTTGCTCCTTGGAAGAAAAGCTATGACCAACCTAGACAGCATATTAAAAAGCAGAGACTTTGCCAACAAAGGTCCGTCTAGTCAAAGATATGGTTTTTCCAGTAGTCATGTATGGATGTGAGAGTCGGACTATAAAGAAAGTTGAGCACCAAAGAATTGGTGTTTTTGAACTGTGGTGTTGGAGAAGACTGAGAGTCCCTTGGACTGCAAGGAGATCCAATCAGTCCATCCTAAAGGAAATCAGTTCTGAATATTCATTGGAAGGACTGATGCTGAAGCTGAAGCTCTAATACTTTGACCACCTGATGCAAAGGACTGACTCATTGGGAAAGATCCTGATGCTGGGAAATATTGAAGGTGGGAGAAGGGGCCGACAGAGGTTGAGTTGGTTGGATGGTTGGATGACATCACTGACTAGATGGACATGAGTGTGAGTAAGCTCTGGGAGTTGGTGAGGGACAGGGAAGCCTGGTGTGCTGCACACATTCCATGGAGTCTCACAGAGTCGGACATGACTGAAGTGACTTAACAGCAGCAGCAGCGTATTATACATATATATATATATATGTTTCAGATTCTTTTTCCTTCTAGGTTACTACAAAATATTAGTAGAATTCCCTATGTTATACAGTAGCTCCTTGTTGGTTATCTATCTAATATATAGTAGTGTGCATATATTAATCACCAAGTCCTAATTTATCTCCCTTGCTTTGCCTTTTGTAACCTTAAGTTTGTTTTCTATGTCTGTGAGTCTACTTCTGTTTTGTAAAAAGTTTACAATTTCTCTGTTTTATTTGTAGCTTCCTACTTTCCTAAACAAACTTCTGACATTCTTGTTTTCTCTCACCTTCTTATGTAGTTAATATTTTAGAAAATATAGTCAGGGAGAAGTCATCAGAACAGAACCCCTTTAACTTTCTACCACCAAGTAAACAAACTACAAATAAATTGCACTGATCTTTTATTACTTTTCTCAAGTAAATTCTATTGGATAAGACAAAAATAGCATTTCCTGAATTTCTTCATTATCTATAGGCAATCTCCTTTAATTTTTCTTTTTCTTTCTTTCTTTCTTTTTTTCTCTGCAGGCTTACCCCTCTATACAGCCATTATTTTTTTGAGTTCTTCAGGAATCTCTTATGTGTATATTTTCTCACTTCATACGTCATCTTCAGGTGACTGTATTGTCTCCTGTAATCCCAGGTTTTTCTAGTCTTGGCCACCCTTTCACTCTCAGATGTACATATTTGACTTGACTCCAGATATCTCAACTTGGATTGCCACTGGACACCTCATATTTACCAGATTCATAGATGATATAAACATATATTCCCCAAATTTGCTCATTTTATTAGTTTTCCCTATCTCAGTGCAAGCACCACTAGTTATCTTTATACCAAGAAGAAGGGGGGGGGGGGGAAAGCAGCTATATTTTTCAAAATCTATTTCTTTCTAAATCCAGATAGTTAATCAATCTATAACCTCAATAAATTCGACCCTACCGATATCTTATTCCTTTCTCTCAGTCCATGTCAGAACCATTTTTTTTTTTTTTTTTTACCTAGACTATTGAAGTAAGGTTTTTCCTGGTCTCTTAACTCAATTCTTAACCAAAGTCAAACAGTTTTAGACTGTACCTAGAGGGATATCACTTTAAAATTCAAAATAGATCCCTGACTGCTACTACTTAAATGTATTATGCTTCATGTGATGCCTAGGATAGTGCTGAGGCTCTTTACTACAGTTCATAAGTAATTACTCTGCCTGATCTTGTATATTTATTTATGCCTGGTCTCATCTGTGGGCATGATCCCTCAAGCTGTTTTCACTTCAGCAATATGAAGCCTCATTTGGTTTCTGAAGATTATGCTCTGTCCTGATTTAGAAACTTGATGCTGCTGCTTTTTCTCTTTCCTATCATTCACATGGATGGAATCTTATCTGACTCCTATTTGTCTTTTATGTCTCATCTAAACACTGCTGCTTCAGACCAGGCTCCTTTACTTATTTAGTTGCTCCGTGTCTCTATGCATTTCTCTTTTTATTATGCTTATCATGCTTAAATTGCTTTTCTTCCAGATGGAATACCTTTTTGGACAGGAGAGTGCTTGCCTTATTCATTTCAGTATCTCTGGCATCTGTTACAGTATAAGGTTGTTGTCTGATGCAACTCTTGAAACAATGTCTAATTTTGCTCATTTGCTTGCATTTTTTTGTGGAAAGTGTGTGTGTGTGTGTGTGTGTGTGTGTGTGTGTGTACGGTTTAGTTTACGTGGATATTGTTTCATTTTTCTTTTTCCCTTGCACTAGAATTTTAGCGAATGGTGTTCTAATTTGGCTCCCTGGGTGATGCCATGTATATCATCTTGTTCCTAATAACTTTCCTATTATTTAGGAAACATTTGAATAAACATTTGAAATGTTTATTATAAAGTAAATTCTTATTAACTACTTCATCCCCATCTTGCTTTATTTGTGTTGACTCAAACATACCAGGTGCTAAATAAATTTAAGTTTTAAATAATTCAGTGATTAGAATTATATTATCCTGACTGGTTTGCTTGATTGCATTTTCTCTGACTCTGTAGGCTTATTTTTTAATGCCAGATATATATATACACATGCACATATGTACTGATATTCAGAAAATAACATGCTGACATAAATTCTGTGGCACTGAGCCTGAGCAGGACTCTGTGGGCTCCAGGGCACAGAAGACTTTGTGTCCCCTGTTCCTCACTTGTAGGGAATAGACTCCAGCCTCCATGACCTTCCCTGAGTCCCAAACAGCAGATTCAAAGACTTACTAACCTGGGAAGGGATGGGATGCAGAGACAAGGGAGGAGCAGCCAGGATACAGCAGTGTAGTCTTGGGACAGGGTCCTGGTTATACCTCAAAGGATACATGTAAAAAGATCTTTGAGCCCTTTACAGAATTGAAACCCCCAACAAATGAAAGATGTTTGCATTCTTCATTCCAGAGTTCAGTTTGGTAACCTTGATAAACTCATCAAGAGACCATCTAAGGCTAGTTTAAAGGAACCAGAAAAGCTCATCAGTAGATCACTTGAGGTTAAATGGAGTGCGGGCCCTACACACACCAAGATTCTTATCAGCGACTCCATCCAGAACCATTGTTATAAAACTCCTCACCAGATCCTCCTGGGGTGGGGCACACAGTTTTGAGAGGCACAACTTCTTTGAGTCCCAGGTTGACTGGCAAAGTAATAAAACTATTCTTTTCTACTTTATCCCAAATTCTGTCTTTTGAGATTCCCTTTAACACTAGTGGACAGAGACTGTGTTCAGCATCAGTATGATGTGTATTAAATTGCATGCAAAAGAGAAATCTGGTGATTTTTAATTCACTTGAAATTTGTCCTGATAATATGTGTTTGGTCAAGACCGTATGTCTGACCTCACGTCAGGTGGAAGAGCTGTATTAATAGGCTCCTATGAAGCAAATGGACCAATTGTTTTCCACATATTTAAATTATCTTTAAATAGATATGAGTAAAAACATATTGTTGGGGGAAGATATGGCAACCCACTCCAGTATTCTTGACTGGGAAATCACCTGGACAGAGGAACTTGGCAGGCTACAGTCCATGGGGTTGTAAAAGAATTGGGCATGACTTAGTGACTAAACAACAACAGAAATATGTTGCTCCTTTAGATAATATGAATTTTAAGGGTGATCTACAGAACCATTTAAACTACTATCTATTTTCTTAAAAAAAAAGAATAATGACCTATATTCTTATAGCACTGTTAGTTCCTTAGACTTTAAATTGTTATCTTAATAGCAAATCCAGAACAAATGATTAGTCTTAATTCTTCTCATTTAATATGTGAAAATGACTGAGCCTAAAACTAGTTACTTATTACTTATGTACTTTTCCAACAAAAGGTTTTAATTAAAATAATTTTTATGAATTTACAAATGAAGTTGGTGAAGTATACTAAAATGTGATATACTAATGTCAAATTTAAAATATAATCTGTTCTCATAAGACACATGCAGGATATTTATAACAAAATATAATTCAGTTTAGCTATTGAAATACGAATGAATAAAATGTGAATTGCATTGTTGATGTGCTATCCTAACTTAGTAAGTTAGTGCACCTTTATGTCAGCAGAATACTGGTACCTGTTTTGTCATAAACTATCATCTAACCTTGCCCAGCTGCAGGCAATAAGAAACTTGCAGATTTAGAGTCATTCCTGTCAGATCACTCAATGTTCTCTGTTTAAAGCACCCAATAGTTAGTGGAATATGACATTTTTGTTATTCACTGAAGCCTAATTGAGATAAGAACTGAGAAGTTCTTTCCATGAAGCCAAATTATTGTTCACACTTCTGCATTATTTTCCCAGTCTATAGGAATAGATTTCAGCCTTTGTTTCTTGATTTTTAATTTTTTTTTCTTAAATCCAATTATGAGACTTGCTCTGAATCACTTCTTATCTGGCCATAATCTTTCTACCTACAATCTACACATTCTTCTCTTTGTGAATATATCCCAAAATGTTAGGACCATTTAGAATGAAGTTAGTGCTTCTGGATTGATTCTGAATATAAGTACCTCCTAAAGACCTTCTGGCCCAAACTAGCACACTCTACACTATCTCCCTTTCCTTATGAACATATAGCTGGTTGCTATCTCCCAGGTTTAGTTAGTTATGGGCTTCCCTAGTGGCTCAGATGGTTTAAAAAAAAAAAAAAACCTGCTTGAATTGCGGGAGACCTAGATTTGATCCCTGGGACAGGAAGATGCCCTGGAGAAAGGAAAGGCAACCCACTTCAGTATTCTTGCCTGGAGAATCCCATGGACAGAGGAGCCTGGTGGGCTATAGTCCATAGCTGGTTGATATGTCCCAGCCTTACTTATAGGTAAATATGGCCAGGTAATATGTCACTGGTGAATGAATATGGGTGCATGTTATATACAACCCAGGGGTTGAACCTGGGTCTCCCGCATTGTAGGCAGACGCTTTACCATCTGAGACACCAGGGAAGCCTATATGTCAGTGCAAGCTGGGTACATAAAAATTTTCTATGTACGGATACCTCTCTTCCACACCCACTGGCTACATGTCAACACACACAATAACCTTGGATTTTAAGTAGGAAATATTGAGCCTGTCATTTTGTTAAGTTATTGTGATTTCAGTTCTAATTATTTTTGTTATAAGATTCTTTGTCATAAGTTGCTTCTCTGTAAGCAGTTCTGCCCCACTAATTGGCTGTAAGACAATTTTTCCCTAAAAAATAAAATAATGAAAATAAAAGAGATACATTAAAAAGGACATATAGAAGTGATTAATTAAAATTTTTAAAGATTTTATTGTGGAAATTGAAAGTGCTAAAGCTGTGTGAACACATTTAAAATGTGTGTAGGATTGATCCTGAAAGCTTGGCCTCTGTATACTGGTGCCAAATCAAATCTCAGTTTTGGATGACATAGAAAAGAATAGCTTTATTGCTTTGCTAGGAAAAGGAAAACACAGTTGGCTTCTGCCTCAGGAAATGATGTGTCCCAACCCAGGAGGGTTTGATGAGGAGTTTTATAGCAATGGATCAAGGTGGGTGGGATTGCTGACAAGATGAGGGTTTGTGCAGACTCTTGATGAGCATCTCTGGCCCTTTTAATCTTACCTCAGATGGTTTTATGACTGCTCCTCACTTGATTAGCAATCTGCCCTTTGGAATGCAGGGAAGACCATGGAGGCTGGAGTTTACCTACAAGAAATTGGGGACAGAAAGTCTTCCATTCTCAGGAATCTCAAAGGGTTTTCCATTTCAGAATCATTACATTAATGCCCATAACTGATTTTATTCTGTGGATTGTATCAAGCACTTTAAAGACTTTTCTTCATAATATTATGCCTTTTTAAAAATTTGCTTTTTGTTTCCTTTCCTCATTTGGTGTTTCACTTTTATTTATTTTTTTCAGTGTTAAAATTCCCTTCTTCATTAAGACAAGTATCAGTTTTCAAATACTAGACTGTTTTGTATTGTGTAGTGAAAGTTTTCTACACTGTTGTGTATTCTTTGCATACTGTCACATGTCCATTGATAGGTGTTCCAAAATAGTGTGGGAAACATGGGCTCAGCTCTCTGAATAGAGCCCCTGGCTTCTTTCTCTTCTAAGGAAGTGTGTTTCAAAATAAGAAACCAATTCTTAGAGCAAATCATCATCATCAGTCAGGTGGATAAATCCATTGATAAAATTGCCAAATGGAAGGCATGGTAAAACTGTAATGCATTTAATTTTTGTGTTAAATTCAGCAAATGGTTTGACAGCACAACTCCTGTCCAGTATCAATGGTAAATATTTTTTGTCATATGAAATAAAGGGCCAGTTATAGGTGTATTTCTGAAGAAGGAAATGGCAATCCACTCCAGTACTATTGCCTGGAAAATCTCATGGACAGAGGAGCCTGGTAGGTTACAGTCCATGGGGTTGCAAAGAGTCGGACACGACTGAGCGACTTCACTTCACTATAGGTGTATTTGGGTATATCTTAGAGAAGGTGATGACATTATTTTTCTCAAAGTTGATCACTAAAGATTAGAATTTAATGTTGGCCATAAGCTCTCCATAATAATATATACATATATATATATTCTTCCCTGGTGGTTCAGTGGTAAAGAATCTGCCTGGCAATGCAACAGACATGGGTTCAATCCTTGGTTGTGGAAGAGCCCAGATGCTGTGGAACAACAAAGCCTGTGCCCACAACTACTGAGCCTGAGCTCTATGTCTCAGGAGCTGAAACTACTAAGTCCACATGCTCTAGAACCCATGGTCCACAACAAGAGAAGCCACCGCAATGAGTAGCCCACTTACAGCAAGTAGAGAGTAACCTCCACTCGCAGAAACTATGGAAAAGACCACACAGGAATGGAGACACAGCACAGCCAAAAATAAATAAATAAATAAAAATTATTTTTAAAAATCTGCTGTAAGTCTCTTCAGATTTCCTTGGAAGTAAACTCAATGAAGGATGCTGCTATTTCTTAGCAATATATGTAACATATATAACTGGTAGTACACATAAATGTTTAAACACTTAAATGTTTCATCACATGCCCAGTCTGTTGTTGTTCAGTCACTAAGTTGTGTCCAACTCTTTGAGACCCTATGGACTGCATCACCCAGGCTTCCCTGTCCTTCACTATCTCCCGGAATTTGCTCAAACTCATGTTCATAAAGTCAGTGATGCCATTCAACCATCTCATCCTCTGTTGCCCCCTTCGCCTTTTGCTGTCAGTCTTTCCCAGCATCAGGATCTTTTCCAATGAGTCAGCTGTTTGCATCACATGGCCAAAGTACCGTAGCTTCAACTTCAGCATCTGTCCTTCCAATGAATATTCAGAACTGATTTCCTTTAGGATTGACTGGTTTGATCTCCTTGTTGTCCAAGGGACTCTCAAGAGTCTTCTCTAACACCACAATTCAAAAGAATCAATTCTTTGGTGCCCAGCCTTATGATCCAACACTCACATCTATACATGACTACTAGAAAAACTAGAGCTTTGACTATACAGTCCTTGGTTAGCAAAGTGATGTCTTTGCTTTTTAATATGCTGTCTAGGTTTGTCATAGCTTTCCTTCCAAGGAGCAAACATCTGTATAGTTCACCAAATCATCTAAATCAGAAGATTCTGTCAGTTCAGTTCAGTCACTCAGTCATGTCCAACTCTTTGCAAACCCATGGAATGTAGCACGCCAGGGCTCCCTGTCCATCAGCAACTCCTGGAACCTACTCAAAGTCATGGCCATTATGTCAGTGATGCCATCCAACCATCTTATCCTCCTTCGACCCCTTATCCTCCCACTTTCAATGTTCCCCAGCATCAGAGTCTTTTCCAATGAGTCGGTTCTTTACATCAGGTGATTGGAAAGTACTGGAGTCTCAGCTTCAGCATCAGCCCTTCCAATGAATATTCAGGACTGATTTCCTTTAGAATTGACTGGTTGGATCTCCTTGAAGTCAAAGGGACTCTCAAGAGTCTTCTCCCACACCACAGTTCAAAAGCATCAATTCTTCAGCACTCAGCTTTCTTTATAGTCCAACTCTCACATCCATACATGACCACTGGAAAAATCATAGCTTTGACTAGGCGGACCTTTGTTGGTAAAGTAATATCTCTGCTGTTTAGTACGCTGTCTAGGTTGGTCATAGCTTTTATTCTAAGGAGCAAGTGTCTTTTAATTTCATGGCTGCAGACACCATCTGCAGTGACTTTGGAGCCCAAAAAAATAAAGTCTCTCACTGTTACCATTGTTTCCCCATTTATTTGCCATGAAGTGACAGGACCAGATGCCATGATCTTTGTTTTGTGAATGTTGAGGTTTAAGCCAACTTTTCACTCTCCTCTTTCACTCTACTGAAATTCTGTCTACACCAAGTTCTCCACCATTAAATAGCAAAATATTTTCAGCATTGTCAAGAAATTTATACTGATCAGGAGTCACATAAACATTTCTTTGTTGTGATAGGAGGCACTTAGCTCTCCTCTTGCCTTCAACTTATAATATGATTAATAGATTTGGTAAAGATAGTATTGGAAAGCAAGCTGTTGTATTTAAGTTAGCTAAGGAATTAATAATTAATGCTCTTAAAAAGAGTTGTGAATTCACAACTGCCTCCTTTATATTGCTACATCTTGGTAAGCTTTTGGTTCTGATGGATGGAAGGAATAACTACACACAAAAGGAGCTGCAAACTGGTATGTTATCATCTTCTAGCATACTGTGCAATCTGGCCTTACACTCCCTTATTTTGCACTTCCAGTAAGTGTTTTCATAATTTCATCTTCTAACAAGTCGATATACATAGCTATCATCAAGCATTATTTCATGAACACATGTCTCGGTTCAGTTCAGTTGCTCAGTCATGTCTGATTCTTTGCAACCTTATGGACGGCAGCACAGCATGTTTCCCTGTCCATCATGCATTATTTCATGAATGTATGCCTAGTCTTCACTATATAGATCACTAAGTTTCATATAATGCAATATATATATTGTTTTTTGCTTGTTTGTTTGGTGATGGTATGTTACCAAACATTGCCTGCAACAACTTTGGCTGGCTCATGTTCAGGTCCAGATTAATCCCCTTTTCCCTACCAGCATGCAGGTATATTCTCAGCATATCTTGAAGTTAAGCCTATTCAAGAGATAATGAAATGTGATTTAACATGATAATTAATCTCTGATGTAAAATTATTTGCACTGAGATTTAAGAATTGTACAAAGCAGGTGAGTTTTGGTTTATGATTGCTAATAATCAACATCTGTTTGGTAGTTAAGAAGTGCTAGGCACTGTTTCAGAACATTTATTTTACATTTATTTCATATGACATAAAACTAAGACTGTGAACAAAATTGAAAGTGCAAATAAAATCCCTTCATTATAAAGCTAACTACTGTATTGCATATCTCCAGATAGTTTAATTTTTTATATTTTTCTTTGTATCTAAAAACCTTATTGTGATTCACACATACTTCACATTCACTCAATTTTGGTGTACATGGATTCACTAGACACTTCAATTCCAATTCTGCCGTGCAAGAGGAATAAATCAACGTAATGACAGTCAACTCCCACAGCCAATGAAGTTATAACTTACACTTGAAAATAACTGTCATTAGTCTGTACCAGAAGAATATATGTTAGTACTTTGAAACACAGATGCTGTTTGAATTGGAAAATTAAGTTCACAAATGTAAATGACCACAAGACCTTACTTAGAACTAGTATGATCAGGTACATTGTGTGAGATAATTTACACACATTGGAAGACTGTTATTACACACTGAGATAACCATTCTAAATAGCAGAAGAATATGGTGAATGCATTAAGCAAAAGTGAAATAGAACATTACTGGAATGTAAGTATTGATGTGCCTAAGGAATATACCAAAACAAACTTTAAATTAGTTATAGTTTTTATATGTAATCAGTTATAGTTTTATATGTAATCAGATATAAACACAGTCTTTTAAGGGAATAAATCTGAGAAAAAATTGGAAAAATAGGGTGAGGTTTTACCTTATATTCTATAAGAAGCCAAGAGGTAGACCTAATGATGTTTTGGAGTAATGAGGAACCACAGCACTGACTCCTTATGAACCAATTAGATCATATGTGAAGGGAAATTATTTATTCAACCACAAAATAAATTCAGAAATTTTCTTTCCTAGAACTACATTTATTTATTCCTTTTGTCAAATTTTCCTACCTTTCCTACAGAAGTTTTTTTTGATTCCTTATATGAAAAGCCAAGTCCAAACATTGACACATATTCATATAAATACATGCTATTAAAAAATAAATCTATATTACACAAACTGATGAAGGATAAAATATGATTGGATGCAGTCTTGTACCTGAGAGGAAGTGTCATGATTTATAAGCAGTCATAACCATGTATGTTATAATATAAATCACTCAAAAGAAAGGGAAGATATATAAGAAGATTCAAAAGTGCAAGTTCACTTGAATACACACACACACACTAAACATATCTGCTGAATTTATTTTACTCTTACTGCCCTATATGTATGCATTTAATAAACAGATAATTACACAATTGTGATAATATTTACTTCTAATCTGATACAATGTTTACACCTGGAATTGAAATTATATCTATAATTTTCCAAAGGATGGCAGGCATATTTTTATAAGGCTCCAAGTATTTCAAAACAGTCTTTCTGTTTTGATGCAAGTTGTAATCTCTAATGAGAATGTTATTCTGAGGTTAAATGTTAACTTCATCCCACCCAATGCACCCAAACATGATGGCAGAGTGAAAACAAAATGCCTCTCCTTTGGGAAAAGAATGAAACTGGGGGAAGAATAATTTATAGCATATTCTCTCTTGCAGTCCAGGAGGAAAAACAACAACAACAACAAACCACTCTGCCCAATAGCATGTGCTTAGGTCAGTGAATTTAGCTGTCTCCAGATTTGTTTACTGAGATTACATATCTAGAATGTTTATCTTTTATGAGGAAGAGAAGTTAGGGATGTTCATGCATGCTATGTTGCTTCAATTGTGTCTGACTCTTTGTGACCCTATGCACACAGGCATAGATTCTCCAGGCAAGTATACTAGAGTGGGTTGCCAAGCCTCTTCCAGGGTATCTTCCTGACCCAAGGGTGGAACCTGTGCCTCTTACATCTTCTACATTGACATGCGGGTTCTTTACCACTAGTGCCACCTGGGAAGCCCAAGAAGTTAGGGATGGTCTTAGTCTTCTCTGGCTTCCAGGTGGCACAATGGTAAAGAATCCGTCTGCGAATGTTGGAAACTTGGGAGACGCTGGTTTGATCCCTGGAGAGGGAAGATCTCTTGGAAGCGGAAATGGCAATCCACTCTAGTATTCTTGCCTGGAAAATTCCCTTGGACAGAGGAGCCTGGCGGGCTATAGTCCACATGGTCAGACATGACTGGGCAGCTGAACACATATGCACACTTGGTCTGTTCTGGCTGCTGTAACCAAACTCTGGTAGCTTGTAAACAACATCCACTTATTTCTCACAGTTCTGCAGGCTGGGAAATCTAAGAGCAAGTTGCCAGCATGTTCATGGTCTTGGGACGATCCTCTTTGTTTGCTGCTGACACCTTCCTCCTGTATCTTCACTTCGTAGAAGAGAGAGGGATCTCTATGGAGTCTGATAAGAACAATAAGCGTATTCTTGAGGCTCCCCCATCATGATCTGAGTGCTCTCCAAATATGGCACTCCCTTATGCCATCACTTCTGGACACTAGGATTTCAATATATGAATTTTGAAGGGATGCAAACACTCAGACTATAGCAAGGGGAAATGTTTGACAGTTTTGAGATTGCCTCCAACAAGGCACCTTCTTTAAAATCTCAACCTAGATTTCTTTCAAAACTAGGAATTATTTTTTTAGTAACCAAAATAATGTAGTAACCATGAATCAGGCAATTGACTTTGTGGTTTCATCTCTAATTATCAGACTTTATAGCTCTTTCTGTCCTTTCAAACATTGGCTTACTGACTTATGTGTAGTCCCAGAATTAGCCTATGTCTCTATAAACCATGATATAACCCATTCAGTAGAAATTAACAATGGAACAAATTTTTAGTTATTTTTGAAATTTTCAGCAGAAAATATGCAACTCCATAGTGCTCAATTTAATATTTAGGAAAATCTAGAGTAAAGGAGAAATATAATGTGAACCTCAGATGTGAGTCATATGTGTGTATAATTTTAAGTACTCAAGCAGTATAACTGAAAAAATTAAAAATAATGATGATATTAAATTATATAATTATTTAATTCAATACATCTAAAAATGTGTATGTTTTATATGCTGAAAGTACATTTCAGTACTCAATAACCCCAGCACTGTGGTATTAGTGTGGAGAGATCAGTCTTTTCCTTTTTTTTTTATTCTACTTTTCCCCTCACTCTCATTTATGATTCACACTCAATTTTGCTGTCACTAACTTTACCTTGGAGCACAAAGATCTATTCCATAATTGACAGTTATTCCAGATTTTTGGTTACTAAAAAAAAAGAAAGGATGCTACCGTGTGCTTTGATCTGCTTTCATAAAGATCATTTTATATTGCAATTATAAGAAGTACTCAACCAACTACAACTTTTAAACATGTTTTTCCAGTGTTCTAAATTTCAATTCACAGTCACCCACTATACCCCAAATTAAATTAAAAATATGTTTTAATTCTATTACTTGTCACATTCTGTGCTCGCATACCTCTTTTCTATACTACACATGGCGTTTTCTATTAAAGTGAAAAACTCAGCTCTGACTCTGGTCAGTAAAGGATGTTCCATGGAACTAATAACCACAGTTCTCAGTATCTTACCTGGTAAGAGGAGCAAAGACTAGATTCTAGAACACAGAATAATGACTAAGTTCCTGCCTTTCTCTCTGTCTCTTGGTTCTGCTTATCTCTATCAGTACTCTGTAGGAATGTTCTGTGCTGGGACAAATAAAATGTTGAGACTTGTGCTTCACAGTTTCCCTGACCCTGTAAGAGGGAGCATCAGTCTGATCATGTCCCTATTTAGTTCCTTGTGTACCAAGTCATGTTCATTAAATGTGGCATCCCAAGTGTGGTCCTACAAGTGTAGGAAACACGTCAACCTGAAAATCAAGAACTATCAGAGTCTGCTAAAAAGAGGCTTTCACCTTGGCACTTAGGTTTCTACATTGTCTGCTTGACTTAATCAGTCAAGATAAAATATCTCTGGAGAATCCTTTTCTATTATATCAACTCAGAGCAATCCTAATTAGCTGGCTTTTCTCTACCTTAATGTGTATGGGAAGATTACTTCAGGTTGACAAAGTTTGGCAAACCCAATATATTTATAATGCTTAATGCTAACCAATGTGTTCTTTCTGAAGAATACATTGTCAAGAGTGAAACTACTGAACAGTGAAACTTCATTATTTCCCATTAATCTGAAGAGTGGTGTATCAGAACCTCCTTCACACATGTATCTCATGAAGATCCTGATAGATTTCGAGGTAAAGTGGCATCAGAGTCAAGCAGGACATCTTTCAGGTAGATCTAAAACCAATTTCTTTTGTAACAGGGCTGCTGAGTCCTGTTACATCAGGCTTAGGATACAATGCTAATATGACAATAGCCTGGAATTAATTTTTTTGCCATAAAAATGTTCACATCATCTTGAGAATTTCAAATCCATGTCCATTATATATCAAAAGCCACACAACTCAACAGCAAAAAGCCACAAACAATTCAATTTTAAAAAATGGGCAGAAGATCTGAATCATAAGACATACAAACAACTAACAGGTACATGAAAAGGTGCTCAATATCACTAATAATTAGGGAAATTCAAACCAAAACCACAATGAGTTATCACTTCATTCCTCTCAAAATGGCTATTTTCAAAAAGATAATAAATAACAAGTATTAGTGAGAATGAGGAGAAAAGGGAACTCTTGTGCACTGCTGGCAGAGTGAAAATTGGTTTTGCCACTATGGAAAACAGTATGGAGGTTCTTTAAGAAATTTAAAACAGAACTTCCAAATCAGCAATTTT
Source organism: Cervus canadensis (assembly GCF_019320065.1). Classification (NCBI taxonomy): domain Eukaryota; kingdom Metazoa; phylum Chordata; class Mammalia; order Artiodactyla; family Cervidae; genus Cervus; species Cervus canadensis. Next base: position 68,238,740 of record NC_057398.1, read on the forward strand.
TCTTATGAATATTTATTCAAAGGAAACAAAAATACTATCTCAAAAATACATATACACCCCCATGTTCTTTGAAGCATTGTTTGTAATAGACATGATATGGAAAAAACTTGAGTGACTATATTCAGATGAATAGTTAGGAAAAAATCTAATAAATACATGTATATACACATTTAATTCAGTTCAGTCACTCAGTCATGTTCGATTCCTTGCCACCCCATGTACTGCAGCATGCCAGGCTTCCCTGTTCAACACCAACTCCCGAGCTTGCTCAAATTCATATCCATTGAGTTGGTGATGCATCCAGCCATCTCATCCTCTGTTGTGCCTTTCTCCTCCTGTTTTCAATCTTTCCCAGCATCAGGGTCTTTTCCAATGAGTTAGTTCTTCCTATCAGGTGGCCAAAGTATTGGAACTTCAGCTTCAGCATCAGTCCTTCCAATGAAAATTCAGGACTGATTTCCTTTATGATGGACTGGTTGGATCTCCTTGATCAAACTGTCCAAGGGGCTCTCAAGAGTCTTCTCCAACACTGCAGTTCAAAAGCATCAACTCTTTAGCCCTCAGCTTTTTTGTAGTGCAACACTCACATCCATACATGACTACTGGAAAAACCATAGCTTTGACTATATGGACCTTTGTTGGTAAAGTAATACTTCTGCTTTTTAATATGATGTCTAGGTTTGTCATAGCTTTTCTTCCAAGGAGTAAGAATCTTTTAATTGCAGGACTGCAGTCACCATCTGCAGTGATTTTGCAGCACAAGAAAATAAAGTCTTTCACTGTTTCCATTGTTTCCCCATATGTTTGCCATGAAGTGATGAGACCAGATGCTATGATCTTCATTTTTTTAATGTTGAGGTTTTAGCCAGTTTGTTCACTCTCCTCTTTCACTTTCATAAAGAGGCTTTTTAGTTCTTCTTCACTTTCTGCCATAAGGGTGGTTCATGTGTGTATCTGAAATTATTGATATTTCTCCCTGCAATTTTGATTCCAGCTTGTGCTTCATCCAGTCCGACATTCACATGATGTACTCTGCGTAGAAGTTAAATAAGCAAGGTGACAATATACAACCTTGACTATTCCTTTCCCAATGTGGAACCAGTCCATTATTCCATGTCCGGTTCTAACTGTGGTTTCTTGACCTGCATCCAGATTTCTCCATGCAGGTAAGGTGGTCCGGTATTCCCGACTCTTCAAGAATTTTCCAGTTTGTTGTGATCCACACAGTCAAAGACCTTAACATAGTGAATGAAGCAGAAGTAGATGTTTTTCTGGAATTGTCTTGCTTTTTCTATGATCCAACGGATGTTGGCAATTTGATCTCTGGTTCCTCTGCCTTTTCTAAATTCAACTTGGACATTTGGAAGTTCTTGGTTCATGGATAGTTGAAGGCTAGCTTGGAGAATTTTGAGCATTACTCTGCTAGCCTTTGAAATGAGTGCAATTGTGTGGTAGACTGAGCATTCTTTGGCATTTACTTTCTTTGGGATTGGAATGAAAATTGACTTTCTCCAGTTCTGTGGCCACTGGTGAGTTTTCCTAATTTGCTGACACATTGAGTGCAGCACTTTAACAGCACCATCTTTTAGGATTTGTAATAGCTCAGCTGGAATTCCACCACCTCCACTAGCTTTGCTCGTAGTGATGCTTCCTAAGGCCCACTCGACTTTGCACTCCAGAATGTCTGGCTTTAGGTGAGTGATCACACCATCATGGTTTTCAGGGTCATGAAGAGTTTTTGTTTTGTTTTGTTTTTTTGAATAGTTCTTCTGTGTATTCTTACTACTTCTTCTTCTGTACATATATATTCAACTAAATAACATTCAGCCATAAAAAAAGAATGAAATCTTTCCATTTGGGACAACACGGACCTTATGCCAAGGGCATTATGGTAAGTGAAAAAAGTAACAAGAAATAAACAACTTTAGATACAGAAAATAGATTGGGGGGTTGCCAAAGGGAAAAGGGGATAGGAAAAACTGGTAAGGTGGGTCAGAATGTCCAAACTTCTAGGTATAAAATAATTTCTGGAGATGAACATGTGACTACAGTTAATAATTCTGTATTGCATAGTTGAAAGTTGTTAGGAGACCAGATCTTAAAAATTCAGAAGGAAGTTATATATATATAACTATATGGTGATGCATATGAAATAGATGTATTGTGGTGACCATTTCAAAACATACACACATGTCAAATCACAACGCTATACATCTGAAACTAACATAATGTTTTCTATCTATTACATCTTAATTAAAAAAAAAACAAAACTCAGTGGTTATTTCTACCTATCAGAGGCCTAAGCGTTGGAAGCTGTGGACCATCTTCTAGCCTAGCTGAGGGAAGAGTCTTCAGAAGGAAACCGCTGAAGAGGGCACCTGATGCCTTCACACCTGTTCTGACCTCCGCTTCGGTGGTAGTTAACTCAGGAGCCGCAGCAGGACATTCGCTCTGAACTCCTCCTGGGTCGCAGCCTTTTTAGCAGCGGCCAGCTCAACCTTCTTCAGGCACTCCTCAGCAGCACTGAGGTATGACCATCCGCGGGTGCTCATGGGAGAGGCAGGTACGCCTGCGCAGAACCCCGGCCAGTCTCCACCACTTCCGCTGGAGTCAGCTGCATTGTGGTAGCCCTGGCGTCATGTCCTCAACAGCAGAGGAGAGTCTGTGACCAGAGCTATATAGGCAGATTCATAGAAGATGCATTTAATGCCGGTGCTCATGAAAGCCTCAGGGTCCATCACCACCGGAAGTCGCGACTCCTGGGAAAGCCACCGGTCTCCTATGAGTGAGGTTCCAGGAGAGAGGTGACCCCCAGTAGGAGTGGTGCTCATGGCCCAACTTGCTGGCTCGTCTTCTTGGATGATATGGTGCTGACGTCAGCCTGGTTTCCAGTGGAAACAGTGGTGCCTGAGCTGCCAGCAGGAGCTTCCTCTAGGTTCTCATCAGATTTAAAGGTACCCCCATCACTTTTCAGGGCTTCCCTGATGGCTCAGATGGTAAAGCGTCTGCTTGCAATGTGGGAGACCCGGGTTCAGTCCCTGGGTGGGGAAGATGCCCTGGAGAAGGAAATGACAACCCACTCCAGTACTCTTGCCTGGAATATTCCATGGACTGGGAAGCATGATAGGCTACAGTGTACCTACCAGGGTTGCAAAGAGCCGCTGAGAGACTTCGCTTTCACTTTCCATCACTTTTCGTTTTGTACATGTTCCCTTCCATTTGAGAGTGAAGGTTGTTGCTACTTAAGTGGGTTCCTGCTACATGGGACTTGAGGACATACTCCATCACTTGCAGGACATCAAGGGCTCTGAGCATTATGAAAACTTCCTTTTAGTTAGGATGGGGACCCAGAACAATGCTGTGTGATCCCTCTCCAGGCAGCAAGGAATGACTTGCTTGGTAGCACTGGTCTTGAGAGGCTTGGTTGTGGCTCTTATTAAAATTGTTAATCAGTATTCACTCTCTACTCGTGAAACAGAAGAGGATTTTATTTATAGACCATCTTAGTGTTACATGTAGCTTGTAACAATAATGGTACAATTAAAGAGATTAAAATAATGGTAAAAAAGAATCCTTGTCTCACATTTTTTGAGACTTTTAATTTCAACTGTATTTTTTTCTGTTCCTTTAGAGGCTTTACTTTTTATCATATTTCTTTTAAAAACGTACAGTATTCCAATTTTTTGAGGGGGACACACCGTGCTGCCTGTGGTATCTTAGTTCCCTAACCAGAGATGCACACCCCATGCATTGGAAGCACAGAGTCTTAATCATTGGACCCAGGGAAGTCCCTGCAACTTCTGAATACAATGACAATGATTTCCTGAATTCCTTATTCTCAATATATTTTGACATCATCAGGATCTCCAAATATTGTCACCTTTTTGTCTCTTCATTAGTCTATCCTTAAACTTTTTCTTTCCCAAATTGGCCTTGATCACAATTTTCAACTCTCAGCCTGTATAATCATTAACTCCTTTGCTCTTTATTCAGATATCTCCCCAAACAAACCGCAAGCTTAGTTAAAAAACAAAACAAAACAAAACAAAAAAACCTACTGTATGGAAATTAACTTCTAAGGGAAATTCTACTGAAGAAATACAAAACACACCCACACTTATACCTACCAAACCTACCTCCAACACTCACTCCAGGCTCCAATGAAGTTATACACTGAATTCTTTTTTCCTAACCTGAATCATCAGTTAGCAGGTTTTAGTATAATACATCTCAGTTACCCCTACCATGTTTCAAAAAGCCATTCCAAGTATTTAACATGATTTCTTCAATTCTTAGTGTATGTGCTGCCGAAACGAGCACAGATTTCTTCAATTCTTCTATCCTAACATCACTATATCATTCTCAAACACATCACCACCTCATCGAAAGCAAGCAAACAAGCCAATTAATTGGAGATTCACCTAAGTTGTTCTCTGCCACCTACCAAAGAAATTACTGTTCTCTATTATCCTTCTCTGGTTTTAATACCTCCATCTTCCTTCTAAATTACATGATATCCTGTATATATCCTTAAATTTCTCTAGTTTAAACAAGTGAAAATAACTCAACTTTGTCTCCTTTTAGAAAAGACATCCCAATTGGTCTACTGCAATTAAATTTAAGATACAAGTGGGAATAGTTATACCCAAAGTCTAACGGATAACCTGGAGAGACTTCGATTAGCTTGGATATCTCAGGCTAGCTGCTGCTGGCAATAAGCCATTTTATTTTATTTGGGTTTCATAAGAGTCACTGAATTCTGTGAATTCACTATGGTATGCATGGTGGCATGAAGAAGAAATTAGCCCAAAGTGATCAAGGAAAGACTGTGTAAGCTGGAAAATTTTGCAGAACTCTACTATTGATGATAGACAAGAAGCCCAACCATGAAGCTGCTGGAAATGTGTGTATTAGGTGTCAGTAAAATTCTGTGGTCCAAGGTAACATTAAATCTGTGTGGAATGATGAGTATTGGAGGGTGAGTAATTTCAAATTCATGACCTACATTACTTAATCATATATTGAATTTACTCCTTTAAGAAGAAAATGAAATGCTAAAAATGTTTGTGTAAGGAGTCTCACATTTTTCATTTCCTAAATTAAACACTGAAATGATTTCATCAGTATATTTGACCCAAGTAAAATTTTCAATGCTTTCCATAATAAGTTGTATTTAATTGTTAAGATAATTGTATGATATAAAGAAAACATGACAGATTTTTATAACATGGTGCCTACATATTGATAGCTTAAGGTGAATTGTGTCAGAATCATGATCTCTGAAGAAGAGAATTTAGCTTTGGGACTGGAGATGAGGCTTGATTAGTCAGAGCTTTTGTGTAGCATAGTTTTATTAAAGTATCAAAAGAGACAGAGAAAGCTTCTGACATAGACATCAGAAGGGGGCAGAGAGTCTTATCAATGCCTTACATAATTTTTCAACTGGTTACTAACAATAGAAAGGTCTTACCAGACCCACGAAAAGGCAATTCCAAAGAGTGCTCAAACTACCGCACAATTTCACTCATCTCACACACTAGTAAAGTAAGGCTCAAAATTCTCCAAGTGAGGCTTCAGCAATACATGAACCGAGAACTTCCAGATGTTCAAGCTGGTTTTAGAAAAGGCAGAGGAACCAGAGATCAAATTGCCAACATCTGCTGGATCATCGAAAAAGCAAGGAAGTTCCAGAAAAGACATCTATTTCTGTTTTATTGACTGTGCCAAAGCCTTTGACTGTGTGGATCACAATAAACTGTGGAAAGTTATTAAAGAGATGGGAATAGCAGACCATCTGACCTGCCTCTTAAGAGGCAGGAAGCAACAGTTAGAACTGGACATGAAACAACAGACTGGTTCCAAATAGGAAAAGGAGTACGTCAAGGCTATATATTGTAACCCTACTTATTTAACTTGTATGCAGAGTACACATGAGAAAAGCTGGACTGGATGAAGCACAAGCTGGAATCAAGTTTGCCAGGAGAAATCTCAATAACCTCAGATATGCAGATGACACCACCCCTATGGCAGAAAGTGAAGAACTAAAGAGGCTCTTGATGAAAGTGAAAGAGGAGAGGGAAGAAGTTGGTTTAAAGCTCAACATTCAGAAAACCAAGATCATGGTATCTGGTCCCATCATTTCATGGCAAATAGATGGGGAAACAGTGGCTGACTTTATTTTTGGGGGCTGCAAAATCACTGCAGATGGTGCCTGCAGCCATGAAATTAAAAGACACTTACTCCTTGGAAGGAAAGTTATGACCAACCTAGAAAACAAAAAGCAGAGACATTACTTTGCCAAAAAGAACTGTCTAGTCAAGGCTATGGCTTTTCCAGTAGTCATGTATGGATGTGAGTTGGACTATAAAGAAAACTGAGTGCTAAAAAATTGATGCTTTTGAACTGTGGTTTGGGAGAAGACTCTTAATAGTCCCTTGGGCTGCAAGGAGATCCAGTCTATCCTAAGGGAAATTAGTCCTTAATATTCACTGGAAGGACTGATGTTGAAGCTGAAACTCCAACACTTTGCCCACCTTTGGGAAGAACTGACTAATTTGAAAAGACCGTGATGCTGGGAAAGACTGAAGGCAGAAGGAGAAGGTGACGACAGAAGATGGGATGATTGGATGACATCACCAACTCAATGGACATGAATTTGAGTAAACTCCAGGAGTTGATGATGGACAGGGAGGCCTGGTGTGCTGCAGTGCTTGGGTTTGCAAAGATTCAGACAGGACTGAGTGACTGAAATGAACTTAGCTGAAGCAGACCCACTCCCACAAAATACATCTTAAAATGACAGGATTAGAACTAGCAATAAAAAGGTCTTACCAGACCCACTCCCAAAACATATGTCTTAATATAACAAGATTAGTCAGAAGGTTCCTGTTGAGAAGGAGAAATATGTCCTCAAGCAAGATACATTGTTATTATATAATCATTAGAACAGAGCTTAAGGAAAAACATGCCTTTGAGCAAGATGAGTTGTTTTGTTGTGTAATCATTAGCTCAGGGCTTAAAGAAGTTAGTCATAAAGATTGTTGTCATAACAATACAGAGATAAGAAAAGAATGCCTTATGTGACTAAGACAAAGCAATGTAGAAAAAACAAGTTTGTCCTTTTTATCCCCCTGGAGAACCCTGAACTGCTTTCTCCTCCTCTAGGACCCTAGACCCCTCCCCCATTGACAGCCCAGACTTCTTATCAACCTGCCTAAAAATTAACACGCCAATATGTCCCTAAATTCTCACATTTACAGGATGTCTTCCTAAATTTCCCCACAATTTTCTTCAGTGTGCCATACAAATATTATCACTTTAATTGAATTAACACTCCAGTACCTCATTCACCATCCCTTCTTAGCTGGGCTTTTCAGAAGAGAATCTTGTCAATCAATGCATTTACTTCATCACCTGCCAGTCAACACTAAGTCTACATAACTATTCATTAATAACCATGACTTCATTACAAAACAGTTTGGGGTTATTAATAATCTTCTGGTGGCCAATGGGGCAGACAATTCTTAATGTATGTGATCATTCCTGAATTTTTGGCACAATCTCTTACAAAAATGGTAGTCTTGACTTTTGTGACAGCATTTTTAACCCCTAACCTCTTTTTTTGTTCCTTATCCTACTCGTTGTGGACTTCTTTTCCTTCATTTGCTGTAGGGTTCACCAGGATTTCTCTTCAGTCATCTCATTTTGTGCTGCATGCGTGTATGCATGCTAAGTCGCTTCAGTGACATCTAACTAATTGCTACTCTAAGGGTCGTAGAATGCCAGGCTTCTCTGTCTATAGGATTCTCTAGGCAAGAATACTGCAGTGGGTTGCTATGCCCCTTCCACAGTTTCTTCCTGACCCAGGGAATGAACCCATGTTTCTTACATCTCCTGCATTGGCAGGTGGGTTCTTTACCACTAGCGCCACGTGGGAAGCCCCTGTGCTACATCAGTTCAGTTCAGTTCAGTTCAGTTTAGTTGCTCAGTCATGTCTGACTCTTTGCGACCCCATTAAACGCAGCATCCCAGGCCTCCCTGTCCATCACCAACTCCCGAAGTTTACTTAAACTCATGTCCATCAAGTCAGTAATGCCATCCAACCATCTCATCCTCTGCCGTCCCCTTCTGCTCCTGCCCCCCAATCCCTCCAAGCATCAGGGTCTTGTCTAGTGAGTCGACTGTTCGCATTAGGTGGCCAAATTATTGGAGTTTCAGCTTCAGCATCAGTCCTTCCAATGAACACCCAGGACTGACCTCCTTTAGGATGGACTGGTTGGATCTCCTTGCAGTCCAAGGGACTCTCAAGAGTCTTCTCCAACACCACAGTTCAAAAGCATCAATTTTTCGGCGGTCAGCTTTCTTCACAATCCAACTCTCACATCCATACATGACCACTGGAAAACCATAGCCTTGACTAGACGGAACTTTGCTGGCAAAGTAATGTCTCTGCTTTTTGTTTTCTAGGTTGGTCATAACTTTCCTTCCAAGGAGTAAGTGTCTTTTAATTTCACGGCTGCACGCACCATCTGCAGTGATTTTGCAGCCCCCAAAAATAAAGTCAGCCACTGTTTCCCCATCTATTTGCCATGAAATGATGGGACCAGATACCATGATCTTGGTTTTCTGAATGTTGAGCTTTAAACCAACTTCTTCCCTCTCCTCTTTCACTTTCATCAAGAGCCTCTTTAGTTCTTCACTTTCTGCCATAGGGGTGGTGTCATCTGCATATCTGAGGTTATTGAGATTTCTCCTGGCAAACTTGATTCCAGCTTGTGCTTCTTCCAGCCCAGTGTTTCTCATGATGTACTCTGCATAGAAGTTAAAGAAGCAGGGTGACAATATACAGCCTTGATGTACTCCTTTTCCAAATGGAACCAGTCTGTTGTTCCATGTCCATTTCTAACTGTTGCTTCCTGACCTGCATATAGGTTTCTCAAGAGGTGGGTCAGGTGGTCTGGTATTCCCATCTGTCTCAGAATTTTCCACAGTTTATTGTGATCCACACAGTCAAAGGCTTTGGCATAGTCAATAAAGCAGAAATAGATGTCTTTTCTGGAACTTCCTTGCTTTTTCGATGATCCAGCAGATATTGGCAATTTGATCTCTGGTTCCTCTGCCTTTTCTAAAACCAGCTTGAATATCTTGAAGTTCTCGATTCACGTATTGCTGAAGCCTCGCTTGGAGAATTTTGAGCATTACTTTACTAGAGTGGGAGATGAGTGCAATTGTGTGGTACTTTGAGCATTCTTTGGGATTGCCTTCTTAGGGATTGGAATGAAACCTGACCTTCTCCAGTTCTGTGGCCACTGCTGAGTTTTCCAAATTTGCTGGCATATTGAGTGCAGCACTTTCACAGCATCTTTCAGGATTTGAAATAGCTCAACTGGAATTCCATCACCTCCACTAGCTTTGTTCCTAGTGATGTTTTCTAAGGCCCACCTGACTTCACATTCCAGGATGTCTGGCTCTAGGTGAGTGATCACACCATCATGATTATCTGGTTCGTGTAGATCTTTTGTGTACAGTCCTTCTGTGTATTCTTGCCACCTCTTCTTAATATCTTCTGCTTCTGTTAGGTCCATACCATTTCTGTCCTTTATCAAACCCATCTTTGCATGAAACGTTCCCTTGGTATCTCTGATTTTCTTGAAGAGATTTCTAGTCTTTCGCATTCTTTGTTTTCCTCTATTTCTTTGCATTGATCACTGAGGAAGGCTTTCTTATCTCTCCTGGCTTTTCTTTGGAACTCTGCATTCAAATGGGAATATCTTTCCTTTTCTCCTTTGCTTTTCACTTCTCTTCTTTTCAGAGCTATTTGTAAGGCCTCCTCAGACAACCATTTTGCCTTTTTGCATTTCTTTTCCATGGGGATGGTCTTGATTCCTGTCTCCTGTACAATGTCAGGAACCTCCGTCTATAGTTCATCAGGCACTCTGTCTATCAGATCTAGTCCCTTAAATCTATTTCTCACTTCCACTGTATAGTCATAAGGGATTTGATTTAGGTCATACCTGAATGGTCTAGTGGTTTTCCTCACTGTCTTCAATTTAAGTCTGAATTTGGCAATAAGGAGTTCCTGATTTGAGCCACAGTCAGCTCCCAGTCTTGTTTTTGCTGACTGAATAGAGCTTCTCCATCTTTGGCTGTAAGAATATAATCAATCTGATTTTGGTGTTGACCATCTGGTGATGTCCATGTGTAGAGTCCTCTCTTGTGTTGTTGGAAGAGGGTGTTTGCTATGACCAGTGCGTTCTCTTGGTAAATCTCTATTAGCCTTTGCCCTGCTTCATTCTGTACGCCAAGGCCAAATTTGCCTGTTACTCCAGGTGTTTCTTGACTTCCTACTTTTGCATTCCAGTCCCCTATAATGAAAAGGACGTCTTTTTTGGGGGTTAATTCTGAAAGGTCTTTTAGGTGTTCATAGAACCACTCAACTTCAGCTTTTTCAGAGTTACTGTTTGGGGCATAGGCTTGGATTACTGTGATATTGAATTGTTTGCCTTGGAAATGAACAGAGATTATTCTGTCATTCTTGAGACTGCATCCAAGTACTGCATTTCAGACTCAAGGGATTCCTGCCCACAGTAGGAGATATAATGGTCATCTGAGTTAAATTCACCCATTCCAGTCCATTTTAGTTCGCTGAGTCCTAGAATGTTGACATTCACTCTTGCCATCTCCTGTTTGACCACTTCCAATTTGCCTTGATTCATGGGCCTTACATTCCAGGTTCCTTTGCAATATTGCTCTTTACAGCATCGGACCTTGCTTCTATCACCAGTCACATTCACAACTGGGTATTATTTTTGCTTTGGCTCCATCCTTTCATTCTTTCTGGAGTTATTTCTCCACTGAACTCCAAAAGCATGTTGGTCACCTACCAACCTGGGGAGTTCCTCTTTCAGTATCCTATCATTTTGCCTTCTCATACTGTTCATGGGGTTCTCAAGGCAAGACTACTGATGTGGTTTGCCATTCCCTTCTCCAGTGGACATTCTGTCAGACCTCTCCACCATGACCCGTCTATCTTGAGTGGCCCCAAACGGCATGGCTTAGTTTCATTGACTTAGACAAGACTGTGGTCCTGTGATCAGATTGGCTAGTTTTCTGTGATTATGGTTTCAGTATGCCTGCCCTTTGATGCCCTCTCACAACACCTACCGTGTTACATGGGTTTCTCTTACCTTGGATGCGGGGTATCTCTTCACGGTTGCTCCAGCAAAGCACAGCTGCTGCTCCTTACCTTGAGCGAGGAGTATCTCAACACGGGCTGCCCCTCCTGACCTTGAACATGGAGTAGCTCCTCTTGGCCCTCTTGTGCTTGAGCAGCCACCGCTCCTTGGACATGGGGTAGCTCCTCTCGGTCGCTGCCCCTGATCTCCGACGTGACACACCGGCTGCGATGGACTGCTCAAAATCATGGCCATGAGGAGCTACCTCTCGCCCTGTGCTACATGCTCATATCTAAATATCATCAATATACTCATGATTATATAGTCTTTCTCTCCAACCCAAACTTCATTCTTGAATTCAGACTTGTGAAACTGCTTCCTCTTTGAATGGTAACCTCAGCTAAAGTGTGGGGATGAGAATTTGTCATATTTTCTGATTCCATATTCTCCTGTTTGACATGCTCTGCAGTCAAATCACAGCCTTGGGTACCTCCTAGACTCCTTTTCTCCTTTACCTTTGATATTCAGACTCATCCATGCTACAGATTCCACTACCTTACTGTTTCCAAATCCCTTTGGTTTCCAACAAAATCATCATTTTGCTACTTCTCAGGCAGTGATTTGCTTTCATTAATCTCCAGTCCTCAGAATCTATTTGTCATATTGCTGGTCAAATGTTCTTTATACAACTCAAAATGTGCTATATATCTCTTCCCATATTTATTCATGAAATCTTTATTCCCTTTATCTAACCTCCTAAATGTAGTATGTAAGATGATTTATCGACTAATAATCAAACTCTTTAGTCTCTGATATAAATGTTTTACCCTCTAAATTCATGTTGTCACCATGCAAAACTAATCAAAGATAAGCAAATACATAAGCTTCTGATGTCTCTGGGCTATTACTCAGACTGAAACAACCTTAGTGATTAACCTCACTCTTTGCTTTATTTAGTTATCACCTCTGCTATAAAACTTCAGTTTACACACTATATCTTGTGACTTGTGGAAATTAAGCCTACAGTATTCCCACAATGTTTCATCTTTGTATTCCTGAGGCTTTCCCAATCATTCTGCATTATTTGACTTTATTTTCATTAGTTTTTTAAAGTCAATAGCTCTTGGATTTCCTCTAGATATTTTTAGCAAAAACATATGTCATGCAATAAAACAGTAACGTTTTATTGAAAATAAAGTGAAAGAGGATATCCTGTTTCAGCTAGAGTCTGGTACATCACTTAATCAGGTGATTTTCCTTGTTTGAATTTTGCTGATATTCTCATTGTTTTACTTTTGTCATCATATTACTTTATGGCATCACAATAAGAAAAATACATTTGAAAGAACAAAGATACATGAATATATTAGAAAATGCAGAGATACAATATCATCAGTTAAGATAAAATACCTTTTAACATATGCAATTCTAGGTTTTGTTCATTTTAATACATTATTTTTACATTTTTATCCTGTGACAGTCCTAGAATTTTTTAAATGCTTGGTTTAATTTTGTACTTAGCACACTCAAATTTTATATATAAAAAATGTAAAACATAATTTTATTTAAGATTACTCAGTTTAATAAGACATACTTAAAAATGGTCATTGCATAAGAGGGAGACAAGCTGCTTGCTTTGCTAAAGGGAATTGGCAAAAAAAGCTAATTGCAAATGTTATTTCAGGAGAAAATTCTTATAAGACTGTTTCACTTACTTGAATACATTAATGTGCATCAATTATGAATGGTAATATAGCCATGGATTCCTTATAATAACAATAATGATAATAGCAATAATATATATTCTTAAGATGGGGCTTCCCCTGTGGTTCAATGATAAAGAATCTGCCTGCCAAGCAGATGTGGGTTCAATCCCTGGGTTGGGAAGATCCTCTGAAGAAGGAAATGGCAACTCACTCCAGTATTCTTGTCTGGGAAATCCCATGGACAAAGAAGCCTGGCAAGTTACAGTCCATAGGGTCACAAAAGTTGGACCTGACTTAGTGACTGAACAACAACAGTACTTAAGATAGCAAGGTCAGTTTCTCATTAGATTATTTAGCTAAATACATAGAATTTAAATAACAACAGTTATACAATTTAGTGAATGCAATATGACATTTTCAGTATCATTTTATTATAGTTCATAATAATGGAGAACAATAAATAATTTCTAGGAGGAGACAGTAAATCTCTAAATGAAGTTTGTTTTGACAACATATTTTGTTGTCACACGTAAAAAGAAGACTATATTTTATTGTGGTATGTGTATATATTTAGATTATGATAATATGCACATAAATATACCTATTCATACCTTGATTATGAATGAAGTGAAAGTGTTACTCACTCATTCATGTCTGACTCTTTGTGACCCCATGGACGCCCACCAGGCTCCTCTGTCCATGGGATTCTGCAGGCATGAATACTGGAGTGGGTTGCTATGCCCTCCTCCAGGGGATCTTCCCAGCCCAGGGACCAAACCCAGGTCTCCTGCATTGCAGGAAGATTTTTTACCATCTGAGCCACCAAGGAAGCCCTAGATTATGAACACTTTATTCATAATCTAATATAGATGTATTATTTTGACTTATTTCAATTGTAATTTAAAGACATGATTTTGTGGATAAATGCATCTAATATACCCATTTAAGGTACATGTGGGATTAAATATTTTTACCATATATTAGCTAAATAGTGAATTTATCTAGGTTAAGAAAATGTATTACAAGAATATATTACCATTGACACTAGAAACTTAAAACCTCAGGAGGGTTTGATTGCAGATTTACTTTTTTTTAAATTTTTATCAAAATAATATATATGTAGAAGATTAGAAAACAAATGATACAGAAGAGCTTACAATGACAAGTGAAAGACCAATTTTTTGTGTCTTCCTAAGCTTACAAATTCATTTACAAATTTTAGAGAAGTGCCTTTAGTTTTCTGGTATGATAGAGGATTATCAAGTTCCTCTTTTCTCAATAATAATATTAAAAATCCCCAGTAATTGACTTTTCCTATAACAAAATGTTCATATGCTGTGCTTTACTTAGTGGCTCAGTTGTGTCCAGCTATTTGTGACCCCATGGACTGTAGCCCACCAGGTTCCTTCTGTCCATGGGGATTCTCCAGGCAAGAATACTGGAGTGGGTTACCATGCCCTCCTCCAGGGGATCTTCCCAACCCAGGGACAGAACCCAGGTCACCCTCATTGCAATTGGATTCTTTACCATCTGAGCCACCAGGGAAGCCCATGTTCATAAAACTATTTTTTTCACAGCATAGAATCTTATTGACAATTGTAGGATGTTTTAACATCACTCTTCCTTTCACCACTCTTCATTTAATTCTCTTCCTTTGTTTATTGTATCTTTGTTTTTGCATTTTCTGCCATTACTCTATCATTATTATGCAAATTTTGTTCACTTCACTACCAGGAGTCAATGTGAAAGTGTATATTTTCTCCTAGAATTATTTAAGCTACAAATGTTTATGTCATATATTGGAAATGTCACAAGTATAGAATTCAAATGAAGTCTCTAGTTTAACACTAATCCAGATCATCTTCCAGGCTCTTGATCACTACAGCTAATCTACACATTTCCTTCCTGCCTCTTCCCACTTCCATGATATTCTACTCACCTGATCAAATTCAGATTCATTAAACTCAAGGCTGCCTCTGAGGGTGTTTTTCAAGTTCTTCTCTTCACCTTCATTCTATGCCTGATCTAGTGCATTAAATGCAATTTTACTCTCTTTCTTTTTATATCTTCATCTTTTATTAGAACATTTTCACATAGATGTAAAGAAATTGTACTTAACCTTATGAATCCTTCCAATATCTGAAAAAGCCTCATGTGCTTTCATATGTCCTTTGATATTTTGGCTTGATATATAATCCTTATTTTAAAAATAATATTCAGCACACTGAAGGCAGAAATGGAGTAAGATATAAATCATATATAATCTATAATAAAGTTAGAAGTTATGTGAGTAAATTCAGATTTTTACTTTTGAAAACTTGTCAGTAAATACTGCTATCCATTTGGAAAATAACAAACAAATACAAAATCAGATTCTTAATTTATATACTCATCATTTGATAAATATTTTCAGCATGTACCATGTGCCAGATTGGATATTGGTTATTAAGAATATACTGTTGACCAAAATAGATACTATAAAGACAAAAGCATGAAACAAAGCCAAGTGCTTATGTTCTTACTAGGTTGTAAACTACTATGGCAGGGACACTGAATATCCAGTATTTAGTAGAAAGTGTATAATATACTATGCTTTAAATTTACATATACTGATTGAAAGAATAAATAGGAAGTGGAATAATAAAGTAACATTTACTAATAATAGAGATAATAAAAGCAAAATGCTACATGGATAGTATGAAAGTTTTGTGAAATTAGTGAAACATTTTATGTGGGAGAATTACAAGGAGTAGGTAACTTTTATCCATATAAAAGCTTGAGCTTTATTTGAAATATTCTTTTAAATTATCCATAAAATTATTTAATACAACTTTTATCTTTTTTTCCCTATTGCCTGACTCCTTCTCTTCCAAATTCATAAAAAATATATATATATATTAACACTAAATATTTAAGAACAGCTTGAAACATTTTGTTGGCAATGATGGATGCTTAAGGAGTGTTACGATAAGGTGATTTGATCCTTAAGTCAGGATATAATCTCTAGAGATCTTGGGGACAAAGAGTTTAAATGAGCTTTTAGAAAGCTGAGGGATATCACATGCATACACACTCTCGACCTTAGAAAACTCCTTGGAGATTGCATAATGAGGTCTATTATAACATGAACAATAGTTAAAAGGGCACTTAGGATTCCAGATGACTTCTTTTGTAAGGAGGATTCAATTGTTTGTTCTATGTTAATTATGCAATTAATATTTATTTGTTCTTAAGGAATGTTTTTGTCTGGGTTCTGTAGAAGATAGAACTTGGAACAAAATGTTGATGCCTTATTTATTGTGTGATGTAATTCTAGGATAGGACTGGGGGAAATGGAAGCAGAGCTGGAACGTAAATACAGAGTTTTCTGAGGTAATGAAGCAGGCTGGTTTTGAGGCTGTAATGGATCATCATCATCTACTTCCCTACCACCTATCATAATATTCCCTTGTTTCCAACCAGTAACATGGCTATTCTGGGTTGCCTGAGTGTTCTTGCCTTTCTTGGATTATGGTCATTGTAACTACTAATTTGTAGTTATTACTGGGCATGATATATGAAGTGATGGCCCCAGGGAATTCACTTGACTCCAGATATATTATCTTTGCCCTATTTTGTATCTAGAACCCAACATCAACATTGCAATTTAGGATGAATGCCCCAGACAATAATGCATCTCCTTTCACCTATTGTTAGTTGGAGATCAAACTGGCAGCTTGTCAGATATGTTCACTTCTGGGAAACAAGACTCCTATACCAACGCTATCTAATGTTGTTGGAATGAGAACCTCAAATGGTCCAGTGACTCTGTGGAGCACAGGTTCTCTTCTTTGCGATTCTGTCTTGGATAGTGTTGAACACCATGCATTGACTATTTGCAGTTTAGTGCACATTCCGCATTCTAGATGGCAGAGCCCTAACCCTGCAGAATGATATGTCAAAGGTGATATCTTCAGTAGACTGCTCCATCATTCTGTTAGGAAGCCTACTTCTGGAAAAGATAAATGAATCCTGTGTCATAAACCAACTCTTATTCTTTTTTCCTCATTACATTTGAGAATGAGGGCCTCTGTTCTTTTAATTTGCTTTACACTTGCCTCATTAAAGCATTTTACACGTGACACTAATCCTCAAAATGGCTTTGTCACTTGGTCTCCTCACTCTTCAAGTCCTTTTCACTCCAACAAAAGAATCATCTCTCAGAGCTCACAGAACTTTCTTACCATTCTACAAAAAAAAAAAAAAAAAAAAAAAAATTGCACTGTTCCATTTCTTAAGAGCTCACTATGAATCAATGGTAGATGGAGGAGGAAATGGCAACCGATTCCAGTATTCTTGCTGGGAAAATCCCATGGACAGAAGAGCCTGGCAGGCTATAGTCCACGGAGTTGCAAACAGTCAGACATGACTGATCATATGAATCGATAATGTAATTTGAGACTGGATTTTAAAATTTGACAAATATTTATTTTTTGTCTATCCTAGAAATGAATTTAGTGGGTTTTTTTTTTTTTTTTGGTTGTTCCTGTGTTTTCTATTCCAAAAAGTGATTAATATCATTTATATTTCTTACCCTCACTCATTTATCATATCACATGTGTTTGGACCAGCTAGGAATTTTAGTTTGATGCTCTAAGTTTAAGTATATTGCTCATCTCAGCATTTCCATTTTAATCAGAATCAAAGCCTTAAATTGGGATGATGAAGAAGTATGAATAAAGTATTGGGGCAGGGGGCAATATTTCTCTTTATTAGTGCATTTAAATAAAACATCACTTGATTTAGGTTTATTCTAATGCCTGCAAGTAAATTGCATTCTTTAGGTTTCTAGACTTCAAAACATTTCACAGATTCAATCTAAATTAAATTAGCTAATATGTTTTGTATCATAAATAACACATTTCTACAGCATTGGAGAAGGAAATGGCAACCCACTCCAGGGTTCTTGCCTGGAGAATCCCAGGGATGGGGGAGCCTGGTGGGCTGCCGTCTAGAGGGTCACACAGAGTCGGACACGACTGAAGTGACTTAGCAGCAGCAGCAGCAGTAGCAAAGCAGATAAAAAAAAAATAGTTGTGTTCTAAAATGCTTTATCTTTTATGCAAAATAGCTATGAACTTACATTATAAGTATTAAAGAACATTGTGTTTTAGTAACTATAGGAATATTATGCTTGTCTTCTAGTAACTTGCATTCTAATTAATACAATACCACACATCACTCGTTTTATTTAATTGTTATAAATTTTCTCTTAAGATGTTTGAATCTTGAGTATTTAATCAAAAGAAGTATAATATTTGGGAAACTTTTGGGAAAAACATTTTCATAAGAAATGAATTTGGGAGTCTGTTGATAATATAGGACTTAATGAATAATTAGAAGAAACAACTTTGAACTAGTTGAAGAAGCCAGTGTTGTTTCTAGAAATGTCAGAAAAATGTTTAAGAATTTTACATATTTATGGTGAAATAATAAAAGATTTTTCTGTGTGTACAATTTAACAAAACTGGAATAAATGCAGGATAAATATTTCTTAGTCATTTTTATTTTATTTGCAACAAAAAATCACTGATATTTTCTACTTAACATAGAAGTAATTATGCATGCCCAGTATGAAAAAGGAAATGTTACACTGAAGAGCCCAATGAAAAACATAAACTAATCATACAAACATTCCAAATTCTTTTAAGGTACAGAAAAATGAGACTAAAGTACATTTCAGAAGCGCTCGTTGTGAAATGATACTTCACTGAAGCATTGTTTTCATTAAGAAAGAGAAGTCAGTTTACCCCTGTGGTTTGGTGATGCAGCTGAGACTAAGATTTATCCTAGCCTTTAGGTGAATCCACACAATTAATAGAGACTTAGGTAAAACTGTGTTGACAGGAACATCTTAAATATGTGTGGTAAGTCGATGGTATTGATTTCAATTATGTCTGATTTCTGCCTTGGGATTAGCAACTTAGAGTTCGGGCCCCAGTTAACCATTAAATATGATTTCATAGCCCTTTGCTCATCCCATTCCTCACGTTTCTCATTCAACAATCATGACTCCACTGATGCCTTAGAAAGCTGTGTTAGCTTAGCTATTCATAGTGAACATAGGAAGCAAGTATCTCAAGGACATACTGGAGGTTTACATGAACCTAATCAGAGTCAGAGGAAGAAAATACTTGACAGCACCTGTGTTCCCTGCATGTTTTGAAAATACATAATTCAGGAAGCTGGGGACAAGGGAACTTTCTTTGTATATGATTTTAAAGTTATTCTGTTGTGAAGTGGCCTGTGTCAGTTTTGAGTAATAGTAGATGGTATTCAGAGTTACAATTCTCCTTGATCTCTTCCAGATACCAATGAATGAAAGTTGAATACTAAATCCTTCCACCATGCTATTTGTTAAGCACACCTTTTTTTTTTTTTTTTTTTTTTTTTTCCAAGCTGGTATAGAGAACTACATGCATTCTATTCTGGAGACTTGATTTTGAAAGGACTCCTTTATGTTCTTTGATCCAAACTTATTTAAATTATTCATTCCAAAAAGAGGTTTGTATTCTAGAAGCAGAATTCTCTTACTCTTGGGAGCAATACAAGGCTGCCAGTACTTAGACCCATTGGTTGGACACAGAAATAAGTAGTCACCAAGTCTTGGGTTTCATCCCTAATAGTACCTGTTTCACAGTTGGCAAGATGCTCATGGTCTGCTTATAGAGGGATACAGAAGATTCTAAGTATTTCAAGCAAACAATCCACCTGTACTACTAATCTCAACAAAGAGGTCTCATTTTTATAACCTATACAAGCCACTAATTTCATACTTGGACATGTACTCACAATACTAATCATATTTAGGAAACCTTTAAATATTAATCAAATAAAACACAACAAAAAGTGCATGAAGTAGTCACATTGGAAGCCTGAGCTTTCTGCTTAGAAAGTTGGTAGACTCTCCAGGAACATTGACTGACCTCATACACTCATGGTATCACATAGCACATCCATAAATAAGATATGTTTTTTCAATTGAATATTTAATCACCTGTGATTCACTCAGAATAGAGCATAAATGGAAAACTGTTTAACTTCCTTACTTGACCTACATGAGGGAAAACAGTCATGCAGAGGGAGCATTCAATATTAGTGAACAGATTCAAACAGGATTGAATGCATTAGGAAAAAGTTTATGTTCTAGGTATGCTGAGTTTGGAAGACACCTTTCATTTCTTATTTCAGAATGAGATTAATATGCAACTGGTCAGTTAGAATTAAGAGTGTATGACTTAAGTGGAACTGGAGCTAAAGCATTCATTTGACCTTTAAAGCCAAGTTTTGAAAAGAAGCCACAGATAGTTTCTTCTTGGAAAGAGTATTTCTCTCTGTATTTCTATCAAAGGTCAAGGCAAACCCATAGTGAAGGCAGAAGGGATATTGACACTTTGGAGAGATAAGCATGAAATAATTGAGTTTCTTTCAATGTGATTAGTCCAGTTTGTCAGTTTAATTAAATAATCAAGAATTTAAATTTCAAGCACCTTTAAAGAATACATAAATGCATGTAACTCTAACAGCAGTATCCTGTATCATTACAGAAATTAAGCATGCCTTTTGTTATTTCAATGAGTCCTAGCAGGAGGAGAAAGAAAAGAAAGTCCTCAATAAGGCAGTAGTATCAATTCATTTATACATATAAGTAATGAATGTAAATAAGTATATTGAATGCATATATGTGTGTACTTGTATTTTAGAAATCTTGCTAAAGGTCTCTGGGGTCCTGGTGGCATTGCCTGACCTTGCCAATGGCTACACTGTATGTTTTATGTTTTACTTCAAGATAAGGTAGACTCTATGGGGCTCCATTTATATTTCTGTAAGACTGCAGGAGAGGAAGAGGTCACACAGTTTCTAGTATTCTTTGATTCTCCTTATCTTTAATTTAAAACTAAACTTTTCTTTTAAAATTTTGTGCCTTCTGTAGGTTATCATCAATGGCTGACACTCAGAAAAATAAAGTTTGGAAGACTGGAATTCCTTGGTAGCTTTGAAACTGCTTCTCGAAGAGTTGTATTTCTGGAAACTTACAGAAGGAAACCATCGTGCTTTTAAGTCCTACCTTAAAGCAAGATAACACTTTGCTACTCAACGATGATAGGAAAATGAAATATAAAGGTTTATGTTTTTTGTTATCAAATACTGATCATATCTTCAATGGCAAATGTGTTTTATTTGATAATACTTTAACTGGGTTTGCTTTATTGACTACATTGTGTGAACATCTTGTGTGTATGAACTTGCAGTTTATGAGATTGTTTTTCCTAAAAATTATCTTTAATGTTCTGGATTACTAAGGAGTAAAAACAAAGTTCACTAAATAAAGAACAATGCCCCCAGTGTGGCCTGTAATTAGAGTGAATTCATGAGACATGTTGCTTTTAAACATTTTAAAGGGATTCATGGCAGTTGTCTGCAGAAAGCCTCCATTTTTATGAAATGGTGAATTGAAGGGAACAAACAGTGGAAGATCTGCCAAAGTCACTTCTTCCTTTGTCCCCTGTTACTAACATCATTTCAGCCCTTCCTGTACCCGTAACCATGTCCATGTTTATTAGGGATGGGACTGGACTAACGTGAGACTTTATACTGCAGTTTTATACATCACATACTGCAGTTTTATATAACACATAATTTCTTGGCAAAATTAACCTCTTTTCCACAGAGTGTATTTTTCTGTTTCAGCTTATAATCTAAGCAGGATAGAATAATTTCTTAAACAAAATTTAAATGGAAATTAAATAGATATTTAAGTGTTAGCAACTGTGGTTCAGAACACAATCATATGTTTGTACTCCCTTTAAAATAAGACATGAATCATTTAAAATTAATAAATATATGTTTAACTAATTTATCATATTGGGAAGGACATAGAACTTTTTAAATTTTGTAAAAAGCCTATGTATATAAATTTTAAAGAATTACCATTGTGAATTTGCTGTGATATTATTCTTATATAATCGTGCCATGATTCTCAAAACTTCCTATTATTTTTCTTAGCTATTAAAAAAAAAAAAAAAAAAACTCTGTCCTTTTTATCCTAAATTATTTTACTGGATTAGAAACTATCTTACAAGTGACATTTTGGAGATAAATATATAGTTTGTAATTTGAGGGAGCATTTTATCTAATTGAAGTTATGTCATCTGCAATTATAACTATGCTGTTAAATTTTTAAATGGTTTATTTCTATAAAGACAACCTTTAACAGAGCAAAATGAATTTGTATTTTTTTGTTAATCAGAAAGGGTAAGTTGTAAATTACTATCTGTACTATTTATAAAATTGAGTTTTACTGTAAATGTTTTATACAAATACATGCACACCAACCAAGAAATAATTATGGTAATATTTCTGCTTACAATTTAATCAAAACTTTTATCTCCTTTCTAGTTTTTATTTAATGTGTCCTTAGTTGCTCAGTCATGTCTGACTCTTTGTGACCCCATGGACTGTAGCCCACCCAGGCTTCTTTGTCCATGGGATTCTCCAGGCAAGAATACTAGAATGGGTAGTCATTCTCTTCTCCAGGAAATCTTCCTGACCCAGGGATGGAACCTGCATCTCTTGCATCTCCTGCATTGCAAGCAGATTCTTTACCATCTGAGCCACAAGGGGACCCCTTAATTTTTATATAATACACATATTTTGAAATAAATAATTATTAAAATCTCTAGATCAAATATTAAAATTAAAGAGCTATATTAATATTAGAGAAAAACTCACTAATTACTAATATGTCTAATTAATCAATATTTTAATTATGAATATTTACTGAGGTAAAAATAGACATTTATATAGATATAAAACACTTTTATAAAAAGTTATGAAAATAATTATATTTTATGTTAGTATGAAAATAATGTTTGTTATTATATCACATAATCTAAAAGCTATTGAAGCTGAGGTATTTGTTGAGATAGATTCTAACAATTATTGTATATTAAACGAAGAATTACTTTTAAAAGATAAAAGAGCAGTTTATATTTGTATTAATAATAAATGAAGCAGACAAATCCTTAACCTCTCTATATTCAAAATAAATAAAGTATAAGCCAATTAGAAAATAACTCAGAGAGCTAAAGATAAAAGACAGCAAGGACATGAAAAGACTACACAGGTAAAAGTTCTGTTAATAATATACACTTATTAAAATGTGAATATAACATTTTACTATAAATGTGAATATTAAAAGGAAGAAGAAGATATAAAGATGAATTTCACAGAAGAGAAGATCCAAATGATTAGAAGCAATGTAGTACATTTGTATAAAATACAATGGTGACAATTTATATACATTCTGAAAAGCAGAAATAGTGTAAATGTTTTTCACTGTTCTAGGTAATTGTAAATAGGATTATTCAGAGTGTTCCTGGTAGGATTGTGATGTGCTGCTTCTTGATCTAGGTGCTCACTGTATGCATGTGATTAACTGTGAAAATACATTGAGTTGTGATATACAATTTGCTTTCCAGTATGTATATTATATTTCATTTAAAATAGAATAGAGGATGAGGGGAATTACTGAAAGAGCAATGTAATCTATTTTTCATGTAATTTTAGAGAAGAAACCATAGAATAATAGAATATTTTGTGATTCATTTTGAAGACAAATGGGAAAAGAAAAAATACAAAGAAATTAAATAACAAAAAGAGAATGCTGCTGCTGCTACTAAGTCACTTCAATACAATGACATAATAATTAAATGATGACCTGTAGACATACTCATATCACATCAAAAAGAAGGAATTCTCTTATAAAACAACAGAAAGACACATCACAATATTATAGTTAAAGAAATGGTTTAGTAGCAGCATAGATGGTTGTCAGTAGAATGTTGATTAATATATTGTGATATGTATAATCATTGTCGTAGTCATCTTAAGGATATGTTTCTCAAATTAATCATATTGCTAAAAACATGAAGCTCAACATGACTATCTTTACTCCAATCCTTAAGACTTACTCCTTGCCTGTTGCCACTTCAGGATCCTTTCTTGTTGATATCAGAGAGCCCACATGAATAGTGGCATCCCTTATAATTACTCCCTGCTTACAATGGACAGATACTGAAAAACTTTTTAAAGCTATTATCCCCACACACTGTCAGCCCTCTGTGCATTTCCCAATGTCTTTTTTGAAGAAAGTGTTTTCTGTGATATCTGAGGGAAAGAGTCTTTCTGGATATTAAGAAATTTGCGCACACATCAATAGTGCCATCCCCACAAGCTCCATGATTCCTTCTTTCATACGGCATGAAGTTTCGGTCTTTCTTACTGTTTAATATCGGCCATGTTTGAAGCCACACATTAGTAGAAACAAACAGGCAGATTGTTAGAACTGGCTATGAAGCTAACACTAGTTCAGAATACAGAATCTGTTTCTGTAAGTAAACCCATTGACAAGCTCAGCCTGATCCAGTGTTATGCTCCTCCTTCCCCGGTCCACCATCCTTAGCTATTTTTGCATATATTCTTGCGATCTTGATGGCATAGCTTGTTCAAATGATACTAGATTGTGGTGTGTATGCTGTACCCCAATGCCAACTTTATACTTGCATCCCCTTCCCAAATGAGATCTACTTGGTTTTAAATCTAACTGTAGATATTGTGGGGGCTTTCCAGTGTCAGGAAGCATTTAACAAGAAGCTTCCTGTGTGCTATTTTGGATCTGTCAGGAACCCTCTGGCCCTTATTGATTCCTGAATATTCAGGAATTAAGAGGAGAGGCACGCCTTTCCCGGGGCTGAGGAATCCAGGCATTTCTCATTACTGTGATAAGTACCCTCTTCCTTTTTATGAGCCATACGGTAAAAGGTGATTGTTTGCAACTCTCTCTTTGATAGGGATCATCTTATGTTTTGTAAGCCTGGAATTTTAACCTTTATCTTTGCTGAGAATAACTGCAGTGTATATGCCCACGCCATGTTGATTAAAACACCTTTGCTCCATCAGAGTTTTGGTCCCGGTGTCTGTCTTTCTTCCTTCCTTCCTTCCTTTCTTTCTTTCTTTCTCTCTTTTTCTCTTTCTCTCTTTCTTTCTTTCTTCTTCTCTCTCTCTCTATTTCTGGCTAATTCCTTGGAGCGTGGAGGCCCGCTGAGCTCACTTTCTTGCCTGGGCTTCTAAGACCCTCTCGAGAAGGCACACTGCGCCTTCACCCACTCAAGAGGGTGCCTGGTGCCTACGTGCAGCAGCGCGAACCCTAAGAACAGGACTCTATTGGCTTTCCTCATAAACCAGGGGATATCAGCCTCTTTCTCTGTCTTACTCTCGGAACCATCAGGTTCCGGTCCATTAAAGGACCAACAAGCGATATCAGCCTCTTTCTCTCTCTTACTTTTTTTTTTTCTCGGTTCAATTACAAGTTGTGTATTCTTTTTTTTTTTTATATTAGTTGGAGGCTAATTACTTTACAATGTTGTAGTGGGTTTTGTCATACACTGACATGAATCAGCCATGGAGTTACATGTATTCCCCATCCCGATCCCCCCTCCCACCTCCCTCTCTACCCGATCCCTCTGGGTCTTCCCAGTGCACCAGGCCCGAGCACTTGTCTCATGCATCCCACCTGGGCTGGTGATCTGTTTCACTATAGATAATATTCATGCTGTTCTCTCGAAACATACTTTCTTAACGTCGACTCTGGACCACCAGGTTCCGGTCCATTAAAGGACCAACATTCTAGGTAGTGCTAGTGGAAAAGAACTGCCAATTCAGGTGACATAGGAGATGTGGATTTGATCCCTGAGTCAGGAAGATCCCCTGGAGAAGGACATGGAAACCCACTCCAGTGTTCTTGCCTGAAGAATCCCACAGACAGAGGAGCCTGATGGACTACAGTCCACAGGATTGCAAAGAGACAGACATGACTGAAGCGACATAGCACACACACATGCATAGGTATCGTAGTAATGAGAGATGTTAGAGGTAGGTTTTGAGGAAAGATGCTTCCAGGGTAACTGCTCAAGTGAAATGATTAAGAGGATTAAACACAGGTCAGCTAACTTTAGAATAGGAAGGTAATATTCATTCTCTAGGAAAAGGTTCAAGGCACATAGATTCATCAGAATTCCCCTTATTGTCCCACTGCTCTCCAAACCCTAAATTGCTAATTATAGGACTGGAAAAGCTGTGAATGGTAATTCATTAAATTGCAGGCTCATAACCTGTGTCTAATTTTCTGAAATTTTGCATTGAGGTTAATAAAAGCTAAGAGAGAATTTCAGGGAAATCATAGAAGCTCTCTCATTCTTTGATCATGACTTGAAATGGAAATTTAAATTCATGACCTTGTCTATTTCTTTCTGTATTCTCTCAAATGCACTCAAAAAGTAGAAGTGAAAGTTGATCAGTTGTGCCCGACTCTTTGTGACCCCATGGACCAGGCTCCTCTGTCCATGAAATTCTCCAGGCAAGAGTACTGGAATGGGGTAGCCATTCCCTTCTCCAGGGGATCTTCCCAACCCAGGGATCAAACCCAGGTTTCTGAAATTGCAGGCAGATTCTCTGCCATCTGAGCTGCATACAGTTGTATATAGTGTATACAGCACTCAAAAAGAACTAACTCAAAACAGAGTATTCTATTCTTTATGCCATTATCTATATCTATATATATTAACTAGTTTCTGTTTTATTTTTTATTGACTTCACGTTGGGACATGCAGTATCTTAGTTCCCTGACCAGGGTTCAAACCCATATCCCCTGTAGTAGAAGCATGAGTCTTAACCATTGGATTGTGAGGGAAGTCCCTATGCCATAATATGTTATTGCACTAGTCACTTGTTTCTTACTACATGGATTACCATAGCACCTTTATTTCATTCACCTTCAAGTAGAAAATTATTAAAAACACTCTTTATTCTATATACTGTGTTCCTCAAGAGTCCCATTTTTCACTGCCAGTTTAACTCCTGCCTTCAAATTTCTCGAGGTCAGATAATCATCCCCAATTTCCTAGCTTCATGACTCTATTTACCTGGGCTAGCATATTATAAAGCAAAGATATCACTTTGCTGAAAATGGTCCATATAGTCAAAGCTATGGTTTTTCCAGTAGTCATGTATGGATGTGAGAGTTTGACTATAAAGAAAGCTGAGTGCCAAGGAATGGATGCTTTTGAATTGCGGTGATGGAGAAAATGTTTGAGAGTCCCTTGGACTGCAAGGAGATCAAATCAATCAATCCTAAATGAAATCAATATCAAATATTCATTGAAAGGACTGATAATGAAGCTGAAACTCCAATACTTTGGCTACCAGATGCTAAGAGCCAACTCGTTGAAAAAGACAAATGAGTGGGATGCTGGGAAAGATTAAAGGCAAAAGACTGAAGGGAGTCCATGGGGTTGCAAATACTCAGACATGACTTAGTGATGAATGTTAAGAAAAATTTCATTCCTAAATAATGTGCTCAGTAAAAACAGAAACCATTCTATTTAATTGCCTGATATTTTAATGTTGGAGTCCACATAATTAGTAAGTCTTCCTGTTGACTTCTGAGTATGGATATTTTTTATTAACCAAATTCTGAATGAAATTAAAGAAAATGGAGAAAACCACTAGGCCATTCAGATATGACCTAAATCAAAACACTTGTGACTATACAGTGGAAGTGAGAAATAAATTTAAGGGACTAGATCTGATAGAGTGCCTGATGAACTATGGACAGAGTTTCATGACATTGTACAGGAGATAGGAATCAAGATCATCCCCAAGAAAAAGAATTGCAAAAAAGCAAAATGACTGTCTGAGAAGGCCTTACAGATAGCTGTGAAAAGAAGGAAAGCAAAAAGCAAAGGAGAAAAGGAAAGAGATACCCATTTGAATGCAGAGTTCCAAAGAATAGCAAGGAGAGGTAAGAAAGCCTTCCTCAGTGACCAATGCAAAGTAATAGAGGAAAACAATAGAATAGGAAAGACTAGAGACCTATTCAAGAAAATTAGAGATACTAAGGGAATATTTAATGTAAATATGGGCTCAGTAAAGGACAGAAATGGTATGGACCTAACAGAAGCAGAAGATATTAAGAAGAGGTGGCAAGAATACACAGAAGGACTGTACATAAAAGATCTTCATGACCCAGATAATCATGATGGTGTGATCACTCACCTAGAGCCAGACATCCTGGAATGTGAAGTCAAGTAGGCCTTAGGAAGCATCACTAGGAACAAAGCCAATGGAGGTGATGGAATTCCAGTTGAGTTATTTCAGATCCTGAAAGATGATGCTGTGAAAGTGCTGCACTCAATATGCCAGCAAATTTGGAAAACTCAGCAGTGGCCACAGGACTGGAAAAGGTCAGGTTTCATTCCAATCCCAAAGAAAGGCAATCCCAAAGAATGCTCAAACTACCGCACAATTGCACTCATCTCACACACTAGTAAAGTAATGCTCAAAATTCTCCAAGCCAGGCTTCAGCAATACATGAACCGTGAACTTCCAGATGGTCAAGCTGGTTTTTAAAAAGGCAGAGGAACCAAAGATCAAATTGCCAAAATCCACTGGATCATCAATAAAGCAAGAGAGTTCCAGAAAAGCATCTATTTCTGTTTTACTGACTATGCCAAAGCCATTGACTGTGTGGATCACAATAAACTGTGGAAAATTCTGAAGGAGATGGGAATATCAGACCACCTGACCTGCCTCTTGAGAAACCTGTATGCAGGTCAGGAAGCAACAGTTAGAACTGGACATGGAACAACAGACAGGTTCCCAATAGAAAAAGGAGAATGTCAAGGCTGTATATTGTCACCCTGCTTACTTAAGTTGTATGCAGAGTACATCATGAGAAACGCTGGGCTGGAGGAAGCACAAGCTGGAATCAAGACTGCCAGGAGAAATATCAATAACCTCAGATATGCAAATGACACCACTCCTATGGCAGAAAGTGAAGAAGAACTAAAGAGTCTCTTGATGAAAGTAGAAGAGGAGAGTGAAAAAGTTGGCTTAAAGCTCAACATTAAGAAAACTAAGATCATGGCATCCAGTCCCATCATTTCATGGCAAATATATGGGGAAACAGTGGTAACAGTGGCTGACTTTATTTTGGGGGGCTCCAAAATCACTGCAGATGGTGACTGCAGCCATGGAATTAAAAGACGCTTACTCCTTGGAAGGAAAGTTATGGCCAACCTAGACAGCATATTAAAAAGCAGAGACATTACTTTGCCAATAAAGGTCCATCTAGTCAAGGCTATAGTTTTTCCAGTGGTCATGTATTGATGTGAGAGTTGGACTATAAAGAAAACTGAGATCCGAAGAACTGATGCTTTTGAACTGTGGTATTGGAGAAGACTCTTGAGAGTCCCTTGGACTGCAAGGAGATCAAACCAGTCAGTCATAAAGGGAATCAATCCTGAATATTCTTTGGAAGGACTGATGCTGAAGCTGAAACTCCAATACTTTGGCCACCTGATGCGAAGATCTTACTCTTTGAAAAGACCCTGATGCTGGGAAAGATTGAGGGCAAGAGGAGAAGGGGGTGACAGAGGTTTGATGGCATCACCGACTCAATGGACATGGGTTTGGGTGGACTCTGGGAGTTGGTGATGGACAGGGAGGCCTGGGGTGCTGTGGTTCATGTGGTCGCAAAGAGTGGGACACGACTGAGTGACTGAACTGAACTGAATAATATGTTCAGCAATACAGTGCAAACTGAAATTAAAAGATGCTTTCTCCTAGGAGGAAAAGCTATAACAAACCTACACAGACATCATATTGAAAAGCAGAGACACAACTGCTTTTTCTTTTTTGACCAACAAAGGTCCATATAGTCAACCTATGGTCTATCCAGTAGTCATGTATGGATGTGATAGTTGGACTGAAGAAACCTGAGTGCCAAAGAATTGATGCTTTTAAACTGTGATGTTGGAGAAGACTCTTGAGAGTCCCTTGGACTGCGAGGATATTAAATCAGTCAGTCCTGAAGTAAATCAGTCCTGATTATTCATTGGAAGGCCTGACACTGAAGCTGAAGCTTCAGTGCTTGGCCACCTGATGTGAAGAGCTGACTCATTAGAAAAGACCCTAATGCTGGGAAAGATATTAGGCAGGAGGATAAGTGGATGGCAGAGGATGAAATGGTTGGGTGGCATCACTGACACAATGGACATGGCTTTGAGCAAGGTTCAGGAGTTGGTGATGGACAGGGAAGCCTGGCATGTTGCAGTCCATGGGGTCACAAAGAGTTGGACATGACTGAGTGACTGAACTGAACAGTGTAAACATGCTCATGTTTGGATTTCTTTACAGGTATGAAAGCAAGCCGACTTGCCTACATTTAAACATTTGCAATAGGATTGAAGTTCGGGTTTGGTCTCACTTCAAAGTTTTCTTTCCCCCTGATAAAATTGAGTCTCCTGATTATATTAGGTTCTAATTCATTGTATTCTCATGTCTCCTATTCCCGCCAATAGACTGTAGCTCTGTGATGTGTTAAGACCTTTCAAATTACTTTTAATGTTTTGGAGCAACATGCAAAAGAAGTAAAGGCAAATACTAGGAATAACCACTGAAATTATGAAAATATATGCTCCAGAGACAAAATTATATTCAGAAGATCAGAAAGAGAGTCAATAACTGAGCTTTGAATCATAGAATTCTTAAAGGATTTGAGCTAAAATCAGTTTGATTTTATATTCTGTAGGTATCTGCTTAGCCTGCAGCTACAGAGAAAGAGATTTTGATTATAAAACTTATATATCCCAACTGAAGAATATTTGGAAATTACAAAATTCACATAAAAGTAAAAGCATGCACAAGCAAATAATGACTGACAAAGACTGGATATATTTTTCATGCTCCCTGAAATAAATTTTTTTCTAAGCATTTTCCCTGAATGTAACATCCAGTATAAATTTTCACATATACCTTTTTTTGTGCATAATATGATTGTAGAATGACTGCTACATGCTTAACATCTATATGGAGTTGTCAGAATTATGCTGTTACTTATTAAACCACATGACTAGTTCAAATGTTTAGGTCGTTTCTGACTTAATCATATTCTATTTTGATCATTTTCTATGTAAAGATGTTTCAATTACATATTCCAATCACTTGTTATTATAAAAAAATCTCCTTCACCCCCCCCAAAAAAAGATTATACTTATTTACATTTTTATATTTAGCATGGGGCTTCCCAGGTAGTGGTAGTGATAAAGAACACCCCTGCCAATGGAGGAGACACAGGATATGAAGGTTCGATAACTTGGGTGGGGGAAGATCCCCTGGAGGAGAACATGGTAACCCATTCTTGTATTCTTGTCTGGAGAATCCCATGGATTCTGTAGCCTGGCGGGCTATAGTCCATAGGGTCACAAAGAGTCAGACACGACTGAGCAACTAAGCATGCATGCATACTTAGAATATGCTCTATGATGGAATAGTCCCAATGCAAATTTTATATACAAGAGAAACTCATAAATTATACTACTGACATCAATGAGAAAATTTATAGCAGTATTTTAATTAAGAGCAAGAATTAGGAAAAAATAAATATCCTTTAGCTAGTAACTACATAATAAATACTTATTTGGAGTATTGTCAAACAGGAAAACAAAGAAACCATATTCATATGCACAAAACAACTTGCATTTCTGAGTGGAAAAAACAAATATAGTCTTCTGAGATAAGGCACCAGCAGGAAACAGAAAGCACTCTCATATTAGAATAATTCCAGGCAGATGTACTAAGGAAGCTGGGGAAGTGAGAGAAAGTGACAGCCTGGATGTAGCAGGGACCAAGTAGCTACCTCCTTTGGGGACAGCCTCTGCCACCTGTGTCCAGTGCCCCCTGAAATCTTCTCTCTTAAAATCTAGTGAGAAAGCTGTATTTACTTTTTAATCAAATAAAATAATTTAGAATAGCCCTAACACTTTTTGTTTAGATTTAAGAAACATGTTCTTGAAGATACACTACAAAATTTGTAAAAATAACTTTTTTGGGGGGTTATTATTATTATTATTTATTCTTAATTATTTTTTATTGGAGTATAGTTGTCTTACAATGTTGTGTTATTTTCTACTGTACAGCAAAGTGAATCAGCTATACATATACATATATCCCCTTGTCTTTGGATTTCCTTCCTATTTAGGCCACCACAGAGCACTGAGTAAACCTCCTTGAGCTAAAAATTGTAACGACAACTATGGAAAGAAGTAAATATTTCTACCCAGAATGTTAAGTGTTTTGAAACATTTTTATTATTTTTTTCATGAAAATAGAAATAATTGTACATATGTAGAATAAAAAAGCTTGAGAAAAATAACTCAGCTGCTTATAAACCAAACAAATTTTTTGGCCAATTCAGTATAATATGATGAGATATGTTAACTATTAAAAATATTGAGGTGAATAAAATACTGTCTTTGTATGTCATTTGACAAATAAACTTTCACAATGCTTGTGTTATAATGTGAGCATTGTAATGAATGCTTAGAGAAGGTAAAATCGATGCAGAGAGAAAAGAAGTAAAAGTTATTTCTGTGTTTTAGGTTTTTGTTATTTAATGACAAAGCAACATCCATTTAGGTGTCCACTTTCTGTGAGATAGCAATCTGGGCATGGCATAGGTAGATTATTTGCTACAGGCACACTAGACTGAAATCATGGTGTTGCCAAAATTGCACTTACGTTTGTAGACACATACTGTCTTCCAAGATTACTGAGGTTGTCAGGAGAGGTAATTCTTTGTGGTTTTTTGAGGTCTTGATTTTCTCCTTGGTTTTGGCCGAAAGTTGTTGCCAGTTGTTAGTGGGTTCACTCAGGTACTAGCCCTGTGGTCCTATTACAAGATTCAAAGACAGCAGGAGAATAGTCCTCTAGTTGTCTACAGGGGAAGGTTCTGTAACATACCTAATCATTGGAGAGACTGCCCCATCGTTGTTGCCATATAATAAAAAATAATATGTACTTGCATGCTTAGTCTACAATTTGCCACCCCATGGACTATAGCCTGCCAAGCTCCTCTGTCCATGGAACTCTCCAGGCAAGACTACTGGAGTGGATTGTCATTCCCTTCTCCAGGGGATCTCCCCTTCTTCAGGGGATAATCCCTTGCTAATCCAGCAGTGATGGGTAGGCTCTCATGATTTGAATTTCTTCCCTGTCTCCCTCTTTTCTGTTGCATCTCTCTGTGCCCAGCTGGAGAGAAATCTCTTTGCTGTCACAGGCTCAGTTGAATATATTGGGCCCATCTGGAGAACTAAGGATGATCTCCTTATTTTAAGTTTTATAAACTTAATTGCATCTGCAAAGTTCTTTTTGCCACATACCATCATATATTCCAGGCATCAAAGATTGAAAGAAAGTGAAAGTGTCAGTCAGTCCTGTGTGACTCTTTGTGACTTCATGAACTGTAGCACCAGGCTCCTCTGTCCATGGAATTTTCCAGGCAAGAATAATGAAGTGTGTTGCCCTTCCCTTCTTGACAGGGATCTTCCCAACCCAGGGATCGAACCTATGTCTTCTGCACTGGGAGATGGATGCTTTAGTGCTAAAACAACAGAGAAGCCCATATTATCTAATATTACTCATTAATTGCCATTGATGTTATTAACCATAGTTGAAATGCAATTTATATAACTTCAATAATAGTTACTGTTTTCATTATGACGTTATAACTCTCAAGAAGTCTAACACATATTAAAACTTTTTAATTTTATTTTTATATCATAAGAGATGAATTATATCATCTTTAAAACTACATTTTGCTGTAAATTATTATTGTAATTTTTGTATAGATTATATCAGATATTTTGATTTGTTCTTGCATTCAGATTTTTAAAGTATTCCATTTATTTTCATTTAATTTTGAAATACAAATTACTATTTAAATAGATTTTTAACAAACTTTATTTTTTTGCTATAAGTTGCGATTATAACAACTATCCACATTTCACATGGATAGTATTTTCTGGAAAAACATGAAAAACTGACGTGGCTGTTTAGAAATTGCTTTAATTTCAATATTTCTACCTCTCACTTTTATTAAACTTGAAGGAATATGTCACACATCTGGCATTTTGTGTAGAGACTTTTGGTCATACTGTATAATTTAGGTCAATGAAATATGAATTTTTAATTTACTTGTGAATTATTAACATTAACTTTTTAACCTCAAAAATTTACTAAGGAATTGCATTTCATGGTCAGAATTGTATTTTCTGTCTCAAAGGTTTAATCTTCTATCCTGAACTTATTTTTATTCAAAGCACTAGCAAAGTCTAAATGTTCTTTTCATGAGCTGTCCATCATTTGCATCACATGAATAGATAAATAAACATAAATCTAGAAGAATGTATAAAAATCAATTAACCAAACAAATCATGCATAGAAATCAAAAGATGTAAATTCTAAATGCTGAATATGCATTCAGCCAAATATTGTAGAAGCTTTCCTACCTAGTAATTATTTTATTTTTATTTAATATAGTTTATTTTTATTATGACCTTTTAATTTAAGAGTCAATCTGAGTGTCAACATAGATACAGAGGAAAATTCTGGCTCTTAATTATTATTTTTTTTTTTTAAGTGGAAAGTATTAGACTTTCTTAAGTGAGTGTTTATAACACCTACATAATTCAGACTTCTGAAATATCAGAAGAAAAATTAAAGTGAGTAATATATAAATGGAATATTGTGTGCTTATTTCATTTTTATTGCTCTTTATTTAGTACAACAATTAAAACTGTGTCAAACACTATACCTTTGAAACTATATAGTAGAAATAGAATCATTGCCAATAAGATAGTAGAGTTTTGTCTGTTTAAATGTGTGTGAGTCAGATGAATTCTTAAGCATGATCCTCTGCACGGAGTGGTATTTTTAAAATTAGAAATTTTGAATGGCTCTCAAATGTGCATCAATATACTTACATGGTAGATACGTGTTGCCTTAGCACTGCGATATTTTCTTAAACTTTTGTCTGTTAAGCTTTATAAATGAATATATAAAGGAAAATCAATGTCAACTCTGGTCTCAAAACACTTAGGTCTTTTCTCTTTTAGCCAGCCTTAACTGTAATCTGTAAAGGGGCAACTTGAATACGGAAGACATTCTTGAGCCTTCACTTCATTACTTTCTTAGTCTGATTTTCTCCACCAAGAACTGACTGTGAGTTCACTGTCATACATTCTATGAATTGGGCCTGAAATAAATACTTTTTATCTTAACTTTCCTCAAAGGTACTTGCACAGCAAATAGTAAGTAGCTTATGCTCCAGTTGACTTACAGAGGTAGTTAAATGGCCATGAATCTAGTTAGTTGCCTACGAAAATCCCTAGTACACTCTTGAGAACCTTCTCTTCCACTGAAATGGGATTTAGGTTTCTGAATAATAGAATAAGCTCTCAGTACAATGAATTATTAATAAAGACATCTTATTATAATAAGAATATTTTCTATTTGACACCTCATTTTAAGAAAAAGGAGGTTTCTATAAGCATAGTTTCTATATTTTTTCATTTAACCTTTGCAAGATTTTATGGAAGGTTGGCATTAAATGATTATTTAGCTTCAATTCTTCTTTAATGATTAAACCAACCTATTTCAATGGTTGAAACTAATTTCTTCACATTATTTAATTTCCATCCCATTATTATGATCTTGCAGTTAACAAGTTTATTTCAGTCTCCATCATGCAAATTTTTTGTTGTTCAGTCTCTCAGTTGTGTCCGAATGTTTGCAACCTCATGGACTCAGTCATTCAGCTGTCTTCGACTCTTTGTGACCTCATGGACTACAGCCCACCAGGCTTCCCAGTCCTTGACCAACTCCCTGTGCTTGCTCAAACTCATGTCGATTGACTCAGTGTTACCATCCAAATATCTCGTCCTCTGTTGTCCCCTTCTCCTCCTGCCTTCAATCTTTCCCAGCGTCAGGGTATTTCCTAATGAGTCAACTCTTCCCATCAGGTAGCCATCAGTATTGGAGCTTCAGCATCAGTCCTTCCAATGAATATTCAGGACTGATTTCCTTTAGGATTGACTGGTTTGATCTCCTTGCAGTCCATGGGACTCTCAAGTCTTCTCCAACACCACAGTTGAAAAGCATCAATTCTTTGGTACTCAGCCTTCTTTATGGTCCAACTCTCACATCTGTACATGACAAATGGAAAAATCATACCTTTGACTGTATGGACACTTGTTGGCAAAGTACTGTCTCTGCTATTTAATGTGCAGTCTAGGTTTGAAATAGATTTACTTCCAAGGAGCAAGTGTCTTAATTTCATGACTGCAGTCACCATCTGCAGTAATTTTGGAGCCCCAGAAAAATAAAGTCTGTCACTGTTTCCATTGTTTCCCCATCTATCTACCATGAAGTGATAGGACTGGATGCCATGAGCTTCATTTTTTGAATGTTGAGTTTTTAGTCGGCTTTTTCACTCTACTCTCACTTTCATCAAGAGGCCCTACATTTCTTCTTCATTTTCATCCATGAGGGTGGTGTCATCTGCATATCTGAGGTTATTGATATTTCTCCTGGCAATCTTGATTCCAGTATTTGCTTCATCCAGCCCAGAATTTCACATGATGTACTTTGCATAGAAAATTAATAAGCAAAGTGTTAATATACCTCCTTGACCTATTCCTTTGCCAATTTGGAACCAGTCTGTTGTTCCATGTCCAGTTCTAACTGTTGCTTCTTGACCTGCATACGGATTTCTCAGGAGTCAGGCAAGCTGGTCTGATATTCCCATTTCTTTAAGGATTTTCCACATTTGTAGTGATCCACACAGTCAAAGGCTTTAGCATAGTCAGCGAATAAGTAGCATTTTTCTGTAATTCTCTTGCTCTTTCTATTATCCAGAGGGTGTTGGCAATTTGATCTCTGGTTCCTCTACCTTTTGTAAATCCAGCTTTAACATCTGGAAATTCTCGGTTCGCATACTATTGAAGCCTTGCTTCAAGAATTTTGAGCATTACTTTGGTAGCATATGAAATGAGTGTAATTGTGCGGTAGCTTGAACATTCTTTGGCATTTCCTTTCTTTGGGATTGAAATGAAAACTAACCTTTTCAAGTCCTCTGGCCACTGCTGTTTTCCAAATCTGCTGGCATATCTAGTGAAACACTTTAATACTATCATCTGTTAGCATCTGACATAGCTCAGTTGGAATTCCATCACCACCACTAGCTTTGTTCATAGTGATACTTCCTAAGACCCACTTGAGTTCACATTCCAGGATGTCTGGCTCTAGGTGAGTGATCACGCTATCGTGGTTACCTGGGTCATTTATGATCTTTTTTGTATTGTTCTTCTGTGTATTCTTGCCACCTCTTCTTAATATTGTCTGCTTTTGTCAGGTTAATACTGTTTCTGTGCTTTATTGAGCCCATCTTTGCATGAAATATTCCCTTGGTATCTCTAATTTTCTTGAAGAGATCTCTACTCTTCCCCATTCTATCGTTTTCCTCTATTTCTTTGCATTGACCACTGAGGAAGGTTTTCTTGTCTCTCCTTGCTATTCTTTGGAACTCTGCATTCAAATGGGTATATCTTTCTTTTTCTCCTTTGCCTTTAGCTTCTCTTCTTTTCTCAGCTATTTGTAAGACCTCCTCAGACAATCATTTTGCCTTTTTACATTTCTTTTTCTTTGGGATGGTCTTGATCACTGCCTCCTGTACAATGTCACGAACCTCCATCCATTGTTCTTCAGGTTCTCTGTCTATCAAATCTAATCCCTTGAATCTATTTGTCACTTCTGCTGTATAATCATAAGGGATTTGATTTAAGTCATATCTGAATGGTCTAGTGGTTTTCCCTATTTTTTTCATTAAGGCTGAATTTGGCAATAAGGAGTTCATGATCTGAGCCACAGTCAGCTCCTGGTCTTGTTTTTGCTGACTATGTAGCATTTCTTCATCTTTGGCTGCAAAGAATATAATCAATCTGATTTCAGTATTGACCATCTGAAGATGTCCATGTTTAGAGTTACCTCTTGTGTTATTCAAAGAGGGTGTTTTCTATGACCAGTGTGTTCTCTTGGCAAAACTGTTAGCCTTTTCCTTGCTTCGTTTTGTATTCCAAGGCCAAACTTGTCTGTTATATTTATTTTTTCCTGTCATCACTCATGTTCAGTTCAGTTCAGTCAACTGTGTTCAACTCTTTGCAACCCCATGAACTGCAGCATGCCAGGCCTCCATGTCCATCATCAACACCTGGAGTTCACCCAAACCCATGTCCATTGAGTCAGTGATGCCATCCAACCATCTCATCCTCTATCGTCCCCTTCTCCTCCTGCCCTCAATCCTTCTCAGCATCAGGGTCTTTTCAAATGAATCAGCTCTTTGCATCAGGTGGCCAAAGTATAGGAGTTTCAGCTTCAACATCAGTCCTTCCAATGAATATCCAGGACTGATCTCCTTTAGGATGGACTGGTTGGATCTCCTTGCAGTCCAAGGGACTCTCAAGAGTCTTCTCCAATACCACAGTTCAAAAGCATCAATTCTTCAGCGCTCAGCTTTCTTTATAGTCCAACTCTCACATCAATACATGACCACTGGAAAAACCATAGCCTTGACTAGACAGACCTTTTTTGGCAAAGTAATGTCTCTGCTTTTTAATATGCTGTCTCGGTTGGTCATAACTTTCCTTCCAAGGAGTAAGCATCTTTTAATTCTGCAATCACCATCTGCAATGATTTTGGAGCCCAAAAAAATAAAGTCAGCCACTGTTGCCACTGTTTCCCCATTTATTTGCCATGAAATGATGGGACCAGATGCCATAATCTTAGGTTTCTTAATGTTGAGCTTTAAGCCAACTTTTCACTGTCATCTTTCACTTTCATCAAGAGATTCTTTAGTTCTTCTTTGCTTTCTGCCATAAGGGTGGTGTCATCTGCATATCTGAGGTTATTGATATTTCTCCTGACAATCTTGATTCCAGCTTGTGCTTCCTCCAGCCCAGCATTTCTCATGATGTACTCTGCATATAAGTTAAATAAGCAGGGTGACAACATATAGACTTGACATACTCCTTTTCCTATTTGGAACCAGTCTGTTGTTCCATGTCCAGTTCTAACTGTTGCTTCCTGACCTGCATATAGGTTTCTCTAGAGGCAGGTCAGGTGGTCTGGTATTCCCATCTCTTTCAAAATTTTCCACAGTTTATTGTGATTCACACAGTCACTCATGTTCAGAGTCTACTGAAACATCACCTGAGAGATTAATCACACTGCAAGTTACTATCTGAGTCCTCAGGTGGAGGTATATCTCCCAAAGCCAAGACATATTAATGGGATGCTGAACCTCTGATTCATTTATTTCAATATTTCATCTTTGCTGCTCATATGCTATTGATATTAGTTACTCTGTATTTATAACCACCTTTCACACAGGCTTGGTTGTGTCTTACTCAAATCTCTGCCATATACCCTTGTTATTTTAATACATTTATGTTTCATTTACTTTTACCTTAACCTTGACTTTATGTTCAATTTCACTTGTTGCCCATCTCAAGTTAATTTATCATGGCTTGGTTTTCTCTGGTATGAATTTATCATGATTCAAGCTGTGCAATAAATTTCAGTTGCTTACAAAAGTAACTTCAGGTCTATGTGATTTCAGATGCCTTTCATATATTTTTGATTTCTTTAGTTAGTGATTCAAGTATTCTAAATTCTAGGAGTAATTGCTGGCCCAAATTTTACCAAATGACAAACTGCATCCCATTGGGTTTTGTATTTGTGTTTCTATTGTCTAGGACCTTCTTTGATGTTCTGTCCAGACTCATTGGAGCTATTGTTATGTTTATTTACTTATATTGTATCACATACTTTTTTAAATGAAGAAAAAAAAAAAGGAAATATATTTAAGTTTCCATACTGAAAATGAAGGGGAGTTAAGCTCTACATCCTGGTGAGAGAATAATTAACTAATATGTAGATGTGTTACAAATCACCACAGAAATTAATATGTCTGTTGAAAGACATACCTTGAGGCTATGCAAATACACTGTTTCTCATTATTTATTTGCTCACAAATTTTATCATTCATCATTGGTCTCACCTATAACAATTATTGTGGTATTCTTATAATGATTTTATAGTTCATACATTTCTTCTGCATTTGTTATTTTAAACTGTTTTCCAAGAAAGATTTGTCCTCTATCCCTCTATTTAAATCAAATTGATTCATGATTATTGTATTTGTTTTCTGTTGATGCTTTAAAGATACTGCACTAGTTTAGCAGCTTACAGCAGTATCCTTTTATTATCTCTTATTTTCCATGTGTCAAAAGTCAGGGCATGGTGTAGCTCATCTGGTTACTCTGCTCTGAGACCCTCAAGATAGAAAACAGTTGTATACAGGGCTGAAATATTTTCTAGAGTCTCTTCCAAGTTCACTCAGGTTTTTGGTGGGATTCAGCTGCCTGGGGCTGTAAGTCTGAAGTTTAGTTGCTGGATGTGAGTCAGGCATCATTCTCTGCTTCCAGAGACCACCAGCATTCTCTGACTCATCGTCCCTTGCTAATCCAGTAGTGACGGGTAGGCCTCTCATGATTTGAATCTCTCCCCTGCCTGCCTCCTTTCTACTGAATCTCTTGGCACCCAGCTGGAGAGAAATCTCTTTGCTGTCACAGACTCAGTTGAAACGATTTGGCCCATCTGAAGAACTGAGGATGATCTCCTTGTTTTAAGTTTTATAAACTTAATTGTATCTGCGAAGTTCTTTTTGCCCTGTAACATCACATACTCCAGGCAACAAAGATCGAAAGAAAGTGAAAGTGTTAGTCCCTCAGTTGTGTGTGACTCTTTGTGACCCCATGAACTGTAGCCCACCAGGCTCTTCTGTCCATGGAATTTTTCAGACAAGGATACTGGAGTGGGTTGCCATTCCCTCTCCACAGGGATTTTCCCTGCCCAGGATTGAAACCAGGTGTCCTGCATTGCAGGTGAGGCAAATTCTTTACCAGCTGAGCCACCAGGGACCATCACATATTGCAGACAACAAAAATTAAAGGAGCCTAAATCCTCCCTACCAATTATTTATTTATTTATTTTTCTGCTTAGGTTTATAAGCAGATAATTTTGTACTGGGTTTTGTTGCTCACATTCTTCTATCTTTGCTCATTAGAAGTTTTTTTCAGGTTGGTCCCTTTTTCATGCCTTTCTTTCCTCATTTTAAGCACTTTTTTTAATCTTGTGACACTACTGATTTCCCCAAGCTCATCTAGTATTCAATATTTTCCCTGCTCTGGTCCCTACAGTGAGCAATTTCTTTAAGGATTCCTGCTCTCTTTTATTCTGAATTTCTTAATGTACCTTCAAATCACAGAACAAATATCAAACCCAGACCAATTTCAGGGGAGGGATAAATTTGCTAGTAACAGATACAGACTACTATATAGAAAATAAATAACAAACCCCATTGTATAGAACAGGAACTATATTCAATACCTTGTAAGAACCTATAATGGAAAAGATGAAGAAGGAAATGGCAGGTCACCCCAGTGTTCTTGCCTGGAGAATTCCATGGTGTAGGGAGCCTGGTGGCCTGCAGTCCATGAGGTTGAAGAGAGCCAGACATGACTGAAGTGACTTAGCATGAATGCATAATAGAAAAGAATCTGAAAAACAGTATACATATGTACATACATATATGGATATATGAATTACTTTGCTCTATACATGAAACACTGTACATCATCTGTGTGTGTGTGTGTGTGTGCACACGCGCGCGTGCTTACTCTATAATGTCTGACTCTCTGCCACTCCATGGACTGTAGCCTGTCGGGCTCTTCAGTCCGTGGAATTTTTCAGGCAAGGATATCAGAATGGGTTGCCATTTCCTACTGCAAAGGATCTTCCCAGCCCAGAGACTGAACCTGTTTTTTTTTTTGCAGTGCCTGCATTGGCCAGGGGTGTTCTTTACCACTAGTGCCATCTGGTATACTTCAGTTAAAAATAAAAATTTTAAAAATGATCAAGCATGGCTGATTCATGTCAATGTATGGCAAAAACCACTACAATATTGTAATTAGCCTCCAACTAATAAAAATAAATGAAAAAAAATTAAAAAATAAAAAGACAAGAAAATAAAATAAAATAAAAATCATCAAGTAAGAGATGAGAGAAAAAAAAATCTAATATTTATTCCTAACACACAACTAGGAAACAGAGACTCCTACAGCTTCACATTACATGGGACAAGGTAAATGAACATGAATTCTTCAGAGTCAGCTTTGGTGTCTGTTTCTAATTGGTGACCAAAGAGAAACTGCAGTGCAGATTTAGATGCTAAGATCCTATTGTTGGGACTTCCCTGGGAGCTCAACTGTGAAGAATCTGTCTGCAATTCAGGAACCACAGGAGATGCAGGTTCGATCCCACGGTCAGGAAAATCCCCTGGAGAAGGGCATAGCAACCCACCCCAGCATTCTTGCCTGGATAATCCCATGGACAGAGGCGCCCAGAGGGCCACAGTCCCTAAGGTTGAAAAGAGTCAGACATGACTGAAGTGATTTAGCATGCACACACGCCTCCTATCACTACCTCACCACTTCCTTAAAATTGAGGTAATTCTTTGACAGTATGTCCTTTAGTACTTCCTATCTCCTTTTCTCTTGATTTTTTCTTTCTGAAACTTCTTGGAGCATCATGTCTCTTAACTTCCATTTTGTATTTACACTAAAAAATGTTCTACAGTGTATTCCAGTTTGTTGGTTTACTACTACCTACAGATTCAACTATTATCTGATGCCTGAAACATCT
Source organism: Cervus canadensis (assembly GCF_019320065.1). NCBI lineage: Eukaryota > Metazoa > Chordata > Mammalia > Artiodactyla > Cervidae > Cervus > Cervus canadensis. The sequence goes on from NC_057398.1 coordinate 68,281,377, forward strand.
AGTGAGATTTTAAAAAATATTTCTATGTTATTGTTATTTATAAACATCAGTATGGGCAAAAATAGAAGCATCAGCTTGTGGCTGAAAAACTTGATAAAATTAATTTTGCATTTTATCACAATTTCTATTGAGTACATATATACACATTCTGTTACTTCTGTTATTTAAGCAATGTAGTCCCTAAAATGAAAATATGCTTTTTAGTTTTCCCCCCAATATTTCTAATTTTAAAATATACCTTATAAGCTATACTCTGTGAGAATACCCCAAACTAAAATGTGATGACCTTTAGATTTTAATATAGACTAAAATGACTATTGGGTTTCCCTGGTGGCTCAGTGGTAAAGAACCCACTGGCCAATGTAGGAGGTGTGGATTTGATGCCTCTGTCAGAAGATCCTCTGGAGAAAGAAATGACACCCCACTCCAGTATTCTTGCTTGGAGAATCCCATGGTCAGAGGAACTTGGTGGGCTACAGTCCATGATGTTGCAAAGATGACTAAACAACAACAAAAACTTGACCTCTAACTTAGAACTTACCAAATCCTGCCTCCTAATTAGTTAAGTATTTGATAATTCTCATTTTATACACAAGAATTCTGAGACATGGAGCATTGTTTACTACTTTCTTTGTAGTGAATGATACTAAGAGTTCCTGGTACATGTTGCTTCATGTAGAAAAGCCATCTTGGTCCAGAGAGGAACATAAGCAAGTAAAGTGTACTATATCTACCTTCACAGAATGTGTATCCTATTTAAATATTTCTGGCAAAGTCTTATTAATTTGTTGAAACTATTATACCATTATACTAACTTGTTGAAACTATTATACTACTACAGAGGACCAATGCAATGTAAGATCAATACTGTATGTTGTGAACAATATAGAAACAGAGTCAATGTCTGTTACCATCAAGAAATTAATAGAGGACAGATTATGAGTTGTACCTAAACATCACATAAAAAGTTTAGGTACAAATTTCACATGAGAAAAAAACATTCTATTTTAAAATCATGCTTTCCCCTACTTTAATATGTGACATTTTTTCTTTTATATAATTTTTCATACTTTTTATATTCATTCTCTACAGAATAACAATCTTAGTTATTAACCCAGAATGTCAACTTCACAATAATGATTCCATAATTTAGAGTGGTCATTTTGTGTCTGCCTTTAAAAAAAATGTATTTTTGAGTATTAAAGAATAAATTCCACTTTTATAAATTTAAATAAAATGGAATAATATTGAAATACATAAAGCTGATCTTATAGTTAAGATTTTTTCTTGGGCTAGAGCATTATAATTGCAAGAGTTGAGAAGGTATATTGGCATATTGAAATAGGATGATTTTCACATTGTGTAAAATGCTTCCTGAAGGCACTTACATGTGATATTAATAAGGCAGCTAGGGTTTATAATTATAGTATTTTGCCACAGGAAATATGGAAACACTTTGTTATAGAAATTACATTTTTAAAATATATTTTATTTATGTCCTTTCTTGTGTATAAATGTAGTATGCAGTAAGAATTTTTGATTGATTTCAGTATTTGCAAAAGCAGTTCATGCAAAGGAGAACCATTCATGCTTGGACTGCAAGGAGATCAAATCAGTCAATCCTAAAGGAAATCAACCCTGAATATACACTGGAAGGACTGATGCTGAAGCTGAAGTTCCAAAATTTTGGCCACCTGATGTAAAGAGTTGACTCCTTTGGAAAAAAAAACCCTGATACTGGGAAAGATTGAGGGCAAAAGGAAAAAAGGGGAGGAGATGGTTGGATGGCATCACCTACTCAATGGACATGAGTTTGAATAAACTCCAGGAGATAGTTAAGGACACCACTGGGTCACAAAGAGTTGGACACAACTTAACAACAGCAACATTTATGCTAAGTATTCTATGCAGCTGTGAAATGAAATATTGTTCATTTTCCTGACACGGGTTTCTTGTATTGTTTCTTCTCATACCCCATCAGATTGTAGATAGGAAGGAATTTGCTAAATTTGGAGGTCCAGTAGTTGTATACTTAAACATTTATTTATTTTTTCTCTAATTATTTCTATTCTCTGAGCTCTTGTCTAGTGTATCAGTATAAATAAGTTGCAGGAGCAGAAACACTCCAGGTGTAAAAAGTGAAAATGGAGTTAATGTAGGGAAGTAAAAGACTTACAAAATCAGCAGATGGCCCGAGGAGTGAGAATCAAGATTCATCACTGAAATTCACGAGTTCAGACACAAATGGCCACAGAACTACATCAACAATAAAAGGATCAATGGTTGTCAGGGGTTGGAGGAGATGAACAGGGAGAGAACAGAGGACGCGTTCAGTAGCTTCAGTTGTATCTGACTCTGCGACCCTGTGAACTGTAGCCTTTGATGCTCCTCTGTCCATGGGATTTGCCAGGCAAGAATACTGCTGTGGGTTGCATTTTCCTATTCCAGGATCTTCCCCGGGGATTGAATCTGTGGCTCCTGCATTGGCAGGCAGATTCTTTACTAATGTGCCACCTGGGAAGCCCACATAGGACTTTTATGACCTTGAAAATACTATGTATAATATAATGATAGGTATGTGTCATTATGTTGTTCAGTCACCCAGCTATGTTCGACTCTGTGACCCCAGGGACTGCAGCATGCCAAAATTACATGTCAGTTTTGTCTAAACCCATAAAATGTGCAACATTAAGAGTGGAAGCCCTAAGACAGCCTATGGGCTTTGGGTGATTATGATGTGTCAATGTAGGATCATGCTTGCTAAAAACATACCATCCTGGTGAGTGATATTCACAGTAAGGGGAGCCATGCATGTGTAGGAGCAAGGGGTATAAAAGAAATCCCTGAATCTTCCTGTAAATATTGTTGTTAATGTAAAACTGCTCATCCAAAATAAAGTCTTATTTCCTCTTACATAAAAAGAATAAATGGTCATTGCTATGATCCAGAGATCACAACCTCAGCTGTTGCATGCCGCTGACCTAGAAACTGACCACCAAAATGCTGTCTTGCTTGCGAGAAGAAGCAATCACCATATGTGATGTTCTTTCTGGATATCCAACAAAGGCTTCTTAATCTGGAATGTGTCACCTCTCCAGAGGCAAACACAAGAAAGCAAGAAAATGATAGTTTTGAGCTTTTTAGTCTCTAAGTTAAGGAAGGTGCACTAGGATAGAATGGATACTGAAAAATAATGTCATATCCTACACTGACTTCCTACTAAAGATCTATAGAGCTCTCTATACATACATAAAATTCCATTAATAAGCAACAAATGTTCCCATCTAATGTACTGCACTTAATGTGTACATCCCCCCATACACACACACACATGCATTAAACATTTTCCCAAGGGACAAATAAATGTCCCTTTAATTACTTCATCTATCTGAGGGCTTCCCCTGTGGCTCAGCAGTAAAGAATCTGCCTGCCAATGCAGAAGACCCGGATAAGACGATTCAACCCCTATATCAGAAAGATTCCTGGAGAAGAAAATGGCAACCCACCCCAGTAATCTTGCCTGGGGAAACCCATGGACAGAGGAGCCTGGTGGGCTACTGTCCATGGGGTCTCAAAAGAATCAAGCACAACTGAGCAACTAAAAAATAATGATTATTATTATTGTAATTCAAAGATCAGCTAACAACCACTACACACAACCTGTATAAAGTGGGATGGAGAGAACAAATAATTACTGCTACAGTTCTCATTTTGATGCAACTGGCCATAGTTAATATTTTTCAACTTTGCTTTTCCACGACATTTCCTATGTCCTATTAGTTTTTCACAAGGCCAATGTGTTAGAATATGTTACAGAGGAGCCATAGTTGGAGATCAAACCAGTCAATTCTAAAGGAAGTCAACCCTGAATGTTCACTGGAAGGACTGATGCTGAAGCTGCAACATTTTAGCCACCTGATGCAAAGAGCCAACTCATTGGAAAATACCCTGATGCTGGGAAAAATTGAAGGCAAAAGGAGAAGAGGATGACAGAGCATGAGATGATTGGGATGGCATCACTGATTCAATGAATATGAATTTGAGCAAACTCTGGGAGATAGTGGAGGACAAGGAAGTCTGGTGTTCTGCAGTCCATGGGGTCACAGAGTCAGACACAGCTTAGGGACAGAACAACAACATAGCTGTCTTGGTATTATGTGTACTTGGATTCTATAATCAGCCATTTTTCTTTTACCTTTGGGCATAGCAGTTAATACAAAGTGCTTTAGGTCAGTGGTCTCCAAGCTCTGTCATTCAGGTACATTGCAGAGGAAATCTGAAATAATTTTTTTTTTTTTTGTAATTTCAAAAATTTGCAGTGAAGTATGTTTCATTTTAAATTTGACATCTGAAACTTCTCATAATTAAAACAGCTCCAAGTTTTATAGTTCTTGAGGTACTTTAATTATTGACATTTTAAAATAAAACTTCTGCTTTTTGTTAGGATACAGTCACAAAATAACTCTCTTGCATGCCAACCACAGGAACAAAAACACCTCAGAGCTTAGTTGGTGAGGGATCTAATTAACTAAAATCTGAGAAGTGACACGGCTGTTAGGGGAGGAAGGACCCACAGCCACTGTCATTCTTCCATGAGCAGCCAGAAATCGAGGGAACAGCCACAGAGGTAAGAACACCAATGAAGTTCAGACGTGTAAACCTGAGGTTTGTCTGGCACAAGAGTATGGAATCCCTGGGAGGCAGGGACAACAGGAATCTCCATGCAATTTCCACTTTTTACCCAGACTTCTAAAAGGTTTTGTAGGTTTTCATAGAACCTTTCAACTTCAGATACTTCAGCATTACTGGTCGGGGCATAGACTTGGATTACCGAAATAATGAATGGTTTGCCTTGGAAATGAACAGAGATCATTCTGTAGTTTTTGAGATTGCATCTAAGTACTGCATTTCAGACTCTTGTTGACTATGATGGCTACTCCATTTCTTCTAAGGGATTCCTACCCACAGTAGTAGATGTTCATCTGAGTTAAATTCTCCCATTCCAGTCTATTTTAGTTTGCTGATTCCTAAAAGATCGATGTTCACTCTTACCATCTCCTGTTTGACCAATTCCAATTTGCCTTGATTCATGGACCCAACATTGTGGTTCTTTTGCAATATTGCACTTTACAGCATCGGACCTTGCTTCCACCACTGGTCACATCCACAACTGGGTGTTGTATTTGCTTCAGATCTGTCTCTTGTCTCTTTAGTATTTCCAGAGTTATTTCTCCACTGATCTCCAGTAGCATATTGGGCACCTACCGACCTGGGGAATTCAACTTTAGTGTCCTATCTTTTTGCTTTTTCATACTGTTCATGGGGTTCTCAAGGCAAGAATACTGAAGTGCTTTGCCATTCCCTTCTCCAGTGGACTATATTTGTTCAGACCAGTAATGTTGAAGAAGCTGACATTGAACGGTTCTATGAAGACCTACAAAACATTTTAGAACTAACACACACACAAAAATATGTCCTTTTCATTATAGGGGACTGGAATGCAAAAGTAGGAAGTCAAGAAACACCTAGAGTAACAGGCAAATTTGGCCATGGAGTACAGAATGAAGCAGGACAAAAAGTAATAGAGTTTTGCCAAGAGAACACACTGGTCATAGCAAACACCCTCTTCAAACAACACAAGAAAATACTCTATACATGGCCATGACCAGACGGTCAATATCAAAATAAGATTGATTGTATTCTTCCCAGACAAAGATGGATAAGCTCTATAGAGTCAGCAAAAACAAGACCAGGAACGGACTGTGGCTCAGATCATGAACTCCTTATTGCCAAATTCATACTTAAATTGAAGAAAGTAGGGAAAACCTCTAGGGCATTCAGATATAATGTAAATCAAATCCCTTATGATTATACAGTGTAAGTGAGAAATAGATTTAAGGGACCAGATCTGATAGACAGAATGCCTGATGAACTATGGATGGAGGTTCATGACATTGTCCAGGAGGCAGGGATCAAGACCATCCCCAAGAAAAAGAAATGCAAAAAAGCAAAAAATGGCTGTCTGAGAAGGCCTTACAAATAGCTGTGAAAAGAAGAGAAGTGAAAAGCAAAGGAGAAAAGGAAAGATATTCCCATTTGAATGCAGAATTCTAAAGAATAGCAAGAAGAGATAAGAAAGCCTTCCTCAGTGATCAGTGCAAAGAAATAGAGGAAAACAACAGAATGGGAAAGACTAGAGATCTCTTCAAGAAAATTAGAGATACAAAGGGAACATTTCATGCAAAGATGGGAACAGTAAAGGACAGAAACAGTATGGACATAACAGAAGCAGAAGATATTAAGAGGTGGCAAGAATACACAGAAGAACGATACAAAAAAGATCTTCATGGCTCAGATAATATGATAGTATGATAACTCACCTAGATCCAGACATCCTGGAATGTGAAGTCAAGTAGGCCTTAGGAAGCATCATTAAGAACAAATCTAAAGGAGGTGATGGAGTTCCAGTTGAGCTATTTCAAATCCTAAAAGATGATGCTGTGAAAGTGCTACACTCAGTATACCAGTTAATTTGGAAAACTCAGCAGTGGCGACAGGACTGGAAAAGGTGAGTTTTCATTCCAATCCCTAAGAAAGGCAATGCCAAAGAATGCTCATACTACCGCACAATTTCACTCATCTCACATGCTAGTAAAGTAATGTTCAATATTCTCCAAATAATGCTTCAACGATATGTGAACCGTGAACTAACTTCCAGATGTTCAAGCTGGTTTCAGAAAAGGCAGAAGAACCAGAGATCAAATTGCCAACATCTGCTGGATCATCAAAAAAGCAAAAGAGTTCCTGAAAAACATCTATTTCTGCTTTACTGACTATGCCAAAGCCTTTGACTGTGTGGATCACAATAAACTGTGGAAAATTCTTCAAGAGATGGGAATACCAGACCACCTGACCTGCGCCTTGAGAAACCTGTATGCAGGTCAGGAAGGAACAGTTAGAACTGGACATGGAACAACAGACTGGCTCCAAATAGGAAAAGGAGTACGTCAAGGCTGTATATTGTCACCCTGCTTATTTAACTTATATGCAGAGTACATCATGAGAAAGGCTGGGCTGCAAGAAGCACAAGCTGGAATTAAGATTGGAAGGACTGATGTTGAAGCTGAAATTCCAATACTGTGGCCACCTCATGTGAAGAGCTGACTCATTTGAAAGATCTCTGATGCTGGGAAAGATTGAGGGCAGGAGGAGAAGGGGACGACAGAGGATGAGAGGGATGGATGGCATCACGGAGTGAATGTACATGAGTTTGAATAAACTCTGTGAGTTGGTGATGGACATGGATGCCTGGCGTGCTGCAGCCCATGAGGTCTCAAAGAGTCTGACGACTTACCAACTGAACTGAACTGAACAGACTCAGACTTCTACAGAGAGCTCCTGAGGGTGACGGGAAGCCCAGCAGGAGGCTGAAAGGGACTCTTCGGAGGAAAGAGTGCTGATGTCTGAGGGTGGGGAAGGAGGAGAGAGAGCTTCCAGCCGCTTTAAGTCTGGATGCAAACTAGTACAGCCGCTATGGAGAACAGTGTGGAGATTTCTTAAAAAACTGGAAATAGAACTGCCATATGACCCAGCAATCCCACTCCTGTGCATACACACCGAGGAAGCCAGATCTGAAAGAGACACGTGCACCCCAATGTTCATTGCAGCACTGTTTATAATAGCCAGGACATGGAAGCAACCTAGACGCCCATCAGCAGACGAATGGATAAGGAAGCTGTGGTACATATACACCATGGAATATTACTCAGCCATTAAAAAGAATTCATTTGAATCAGTTCTAATGAGATGGATGAAACTGGAGCCCATTATACAGAGTGAAGTAAGCCAGAAAGATAAAGACCATTACAGTATACTAACACATATATATGGAATTTAGAAAGATGGTAATGATAACCCTATATGCGAAACAGAAAGAGAGACACAGATGTACAGAACAGACTTTTGGACTTTGTGGGAGAAGGCGAGGTGGGGATGTTTTGAGAGAACAGCATTGAAACATGTATATTATTTAGGGTGAAACAGATCACCAGTCCAGGCTGGATGCATGAGACAAGTTCTCGGGCCTGGTGCACTGGGAAGACCCAGAGGGATCGGGTAGAGAGGGAGGTGGGAGGGGAGATCGGGATGGGGAATACATGTAAATCCATGGCTGATTCATGTCAATGAATGACAAAAACCACTACAACATTGTAAAATAATTAGCCTCCAACTAATAAAAATAAATGGAAAAAAAAAAAAAAGTCTGAATGAGGAGGATGCAGCAACTGCCTTCGATGTGGGAGGAGGTGGGGAGGAAAGCTGAATCTCCCAAAGGTTCAAGGATACAGCTAAAATCTGATGTTGGAGAAGCAACTAAAAGAAACCCGTAAACATTTCAAACCACTTGCTGATAAAAGCTACTCAAGGACATTGAAAAAGAATCTACCTACTAAAGATTAACCACAGAGTGTTTGCTGAAGCCGAGTGGTGTAAGGGAGCAAAGAGGGACACCACACAGGTATCTTCACCCCAGTAGGGTACCCAGCAGTGGCACAGTTCCCAGGGGCAGGTAGGTGCCTGGAAGGGATGCCCCTGAGGTGAGGTGCAGGTGCTGCTGAGGTTGAAGGTCAGGCAGGACATCTACAATCAAGTCATAACTCCACTTGAGGAAATGTTGGCTCCCAAATTACACCTCCCAGACCAACTCAGTTCCAATCAAACTGACTTCATCACAATGCCAATGGCCCGACAAAAGACAAAATATGACATTTTCTGAATATGAGTGTTATTATATATAATTCTTAATGTTGCTTACTTTAGTCTCCATTGTCCTATTATAAAACCTTATGTTCAAACAAAATTTTAGAAAATCTATGGAAAAAAAAATGCAAGATACAACAGAGTATCAAGGGAAAAAATAATCAGTGTAACCCAAGCCAGAGTGGAACAGAGTTTGGAATTATCAGGCAGAGTAATAAAAAATAATATAAATGTATTTAATGATATATTGCAAAAAATAAATGGTAATCATGCATAGATAAAGAAGTTTAGCAATAAGATGAATAAAATACCAAATTAAAATACTGATATTGAAAAATAAGTTATCAGTGATGAAGTATATTTTGGTTTACTAATTAACTGAGCAAAATAGAGGAAAGAATTGATACAACTGAAAAACAATCAAAAGAAATTATCCCAATAACACAAAACGAAAATGAGTGGAAAATACATTTAAGAGTTTCTAATATCTTGAGATAATATAAACATATGTAATTGAAGTGCCAGTAAGAGAGGAAATATGGAACAGTAAAAAGCTTTGAAGAGATAATATCCCAACAATATCTTCACCTTAACAACCTAAACCAATCCAAGGGGCTCAGAGAACCATGAGAATAATAATTACAAAACATGTGCACACACACACCCCTAGGCAGATCCTCATCAAATAGTTGGAAACCAATGTAAAGGAAAAATTCCTAAAACAACTAGATAAAAAGATAAATTGTATACAGGAACACAGCAATAAAATAGGTCCTGAGTTCTCATTAAAAAAAAAAGGGGGGGTATTGAAAGGCAAAGGGAAAATGTGTTTAAAGTAGTAAGAAAAAAATAAAAACTATCAATCTAGAAAACTGAACACAGTGAAAATATTCAGGAATAAAACCTAACTAAAAATAGTAAGGACAGGCAAATACTGGAAAAACTCTTATACTAACAGCAGTACTTTATATCAAAGAGAAATGGTACTAGATACTGTTTTAAAATAAAATGAAGATTTTCAGAATAATTTCTCTCCCCTTCTCTCTCTCTCTTTCTCTTCCTGTCTGTCTCTCCCTCTTTCCTCTCTCTCCCTCTCTCTCTCACATACACACACACACAGAAGTTTCTTATAATTACTCCAAGTATATTAAAAGGAGTAATTATAATAATTATATTATTAATTACTATATTAATAATTAAATTATTAATTGCTCCAAATATATTAAATGGAAATGAGCAGAAATAATTCTGGCATTTTTGAAATTGCACCCAAGTACTGCATTTTGGGCTCTTTTGTTGACTGTGAGTGCTACTCCATTTTGTCTAATGGATTCTTGCCCACAATAGTAGATACAATGGTCATCTGAATTAAATTTGCCCTTTCCAGTCCATTTTAGTTTACTGATTCCTAAATTGTTCATGTTCACTCTTGCCATCTCCTGTTTGACCACTTCCAATTAACTTTAATTCATGGACCTAACATTCCAGGTTCCTATGCAATATTTTTCTTTACAGCATCAGACTTTACTTCCATCACCACTCACATGCACAGTTGGACATTGTTTTCACTCTGGTTCTGTCTCTTCATTCTTTCTGGTGTTATTTTTCCACTCTTTTCCAGTAGCATATTGTGCACCCCCTGGCCTGGGGAGTTCATCTTTCAGTGTCCTGTCTTTTTGCCTCTTCATACTGTTCATGGGGTTCTCAAGGCAAGAATACTGAAGTGGTTTGCCATTTCCTTCTCCAGTGAACCACATTTTGTCAGAACTCTACACCATGACTCATCCATCTTGGGTGGTCCTACAAGGCACGGCTGATAATTTCATTGCGTTAAATAAGGCTGTGGTCTATGTGATCAGTTTGATTAGTTTCCTGTGATTGTGGTTTTCATTCTGTCTGCTCTCTGATGAATAAGGATAAGAGGCTTATGGAAGCTTCCTGATGGGAGAGACTGATTGTGGGGAAAACTGGGTCTTGTTCTAATGGATGGGGCTATGCTCAGTAAATCTTTAATCTGATTTTCTGCTGAAAATCACTGCAAGATGATTTTGAAGAAAGAGCCACTTGAAGAAATAGCAAAATCTACAACTGAAACAGGAGAAAAACAAGAAAACAAGAAACAAGAAAAACAAGATAAGCCTGCAACGTCTTGCAAAATCACTGCAGATGTGACTGCAGCCATGAAATTAAAAGTCACTTGCTCTTTTGCAAGAAAAGCTATGACCAACCTAGACAACATTTTAAAAAGCAGAGACATTACTTTGCCAAATAAGGTCTGTCTAGTCAAAGCTATGGTTTTTCCAATAATCATGTATGGATGTGAGAGTTGGACTATAAAGAAAGCTGAGCACGAAAGAATTGATGCTTTTGAAGTCTGGTGTTAGAGAAGACTCTTCAGCATCTCTTGGACTGCAAGGAGATCTAACCAGTCAATCCTAAAGGAATTCAGTCCTGAATATTCATGGAAAGACTGACGCTGAAGCTAACACTCCAATACTTTGGTCACCTGATGCAAAGAACTGACTCATTGGAAAAGACCCTAATTCTGGGAAAGATTGAAGGCAGGAGGAGAAGAGAACAGATGACAGAGGGTGAGATGGTTGGATGGCACCGCCAACTCAATGGACATGAGTTTGAGCAAACTTTGGGAGTTTGTGATGGACAGTGAAGCCTGGTGTGCTGCATTCCATGGGGTCACAGTGAGTTGGCCAGGATTGAGCAATTGAACTTAACTAATATTAAATGAATATAATTAAATTGTTTTAAAGGGTATGTTGATTTCTTGATATAAAAATAAACAGCTATGAGTATGTGTGTTAGTGATCATACACAACTCCCTAATTCTGTTCTCTTAGAAGGTTTAAAAGTAGCATCACTTCACTAACAATGGACCTACCTTATGTTCAGGTCTTTGTTTTTCATTAATATTCTCCAGTGAAAGGAATGAGGGCCACTTGAAGAAACAGCAAAATCTACAAGTGAATCAGGAGAAAAACAAGATAAGCCTGAAGCATCTTGCATTGGTTGAACAGAAGGAATTTCTCATGAGAGAAGAATGGATGAAGCATGTCAAAAAGATGAGGAAGTCAATGTGAAAATCTCCTAGTTGTGAAAATTGAAATAATTTGAGAAACAGAACAAAGAATTATAATATTGAGTTATACAGAAAATAAAGAATTAGTTGCACTTTTATAATTGTCTAAAATATTGTCTCTACATACTTGGAGAATATCAGACAATGCTGTAATTTTTTTCTTTGGACTTCAAAAGTAATTTGATAAGACTCAGAAGGAGAATGGGTATCTATTGTGGTTAACATATTTAAAAAAAAAAATTTGACTCATCAAGTATTTATAGGTGTATTAGTTTCCACCTACTTTTAAAGTTTCCAAATTCTTCTATTATTTATTTTTAAAAATTCCAAGTTTATTGAGATATAATTGGCAATACCATTGTATACATTTAAGATGAAGACTGTGTTGATTTGATATGTTTATATATTGCAAATGATTACCACCTAGCCTTACCTAATACCTTCATTCCATCACATAATTACAATTTATACATGTAATTACATACATATATATGTATCTGTCAATTGACTGTGCTGGGTGTTCACTGAAGTGTGTTCACTTGTTAATCTTACAACTGGAAGTCTGTACCCTTTAGCCAGTATCTCTCCAATTCCCTCACCTCAGGCCTCTGGTAACCATCCCTAATGATTTCTCTGATCTCAGCTGTTTTGAATCCACATAAGTGCTATTAAGCAATGTTTGTTTTTCTAGGGCATTTCTCTTAGTACAATACTCTTCAGTTTTTATACAAATTGTCACAAATGGAAGGATTTCCTTCTTCCTTGTGACTGCATGATATTTTGTAATACATATAACATCTATATCATCCATTCATCTGTTGACAGACATTTAAGTTTTTCCATAGTTTGACTATTATTTATAATGCTGCAGTGAACATGGGGGTACAGATACCTAATTTTAATTCTTTGGAATATATACCCAAAAGTGGGATTTAGTTTTATTTTTAAGTTCTTAGATGAACCTGCATATTCCATAATGGAGGCACCAATTTACATTTGTATCAATAGTGTACAAGGTTTTGTTTTCTCCACATCTTCATCAATACTGCATCTCCAATCTTTTTTGATTATAGACTTTCTAACAAATATGAGTTGATATTTCATTGTAGTTTTGATGATTAGTGGCCTAGAGAACTGTTTCATGTACCTGTTGACTATTTGTATGTCTTCATTGGAAAACTGTGTGTCTTGGGTTTCATTGTGTTGCTAAGACTTCCTAAGTGGATTCTTGGGGTCTCCCCCAGAGCTGTTTTTGCTCATGGGTAGCTGTCTAATCATTGATCTTTGTGGGAAAAAGAGAAATGGGGATGCTGGCCTCTCAAATTTTCCCACCATTCCTCTGTTATTTATTTCTGATTTCATTCTGTTGTGTTTAGAGAATTACTTGTTTCATTTCACTTCTTTTAAATGCGTTAAGACTTTTTAATGGCCTTGCATTTGGTTTTTCTTGGTGTATGTTTCACGTGTGCATGAGAAGAATGTGAATTCTGCTATGGTTGTGTCAAACGTCCCTTAGATACAGATTAAGTCTTGTTGGTTTATAGTGTTTTCAAGTTTTCTGTACCTTGTTGATCTTACACCCGGTTGTGCTATTCATTATGAAAGATGGGATACAGAAATCTCTAAATCTTATTGTTGAATTATCTATTTCTCCTTTCAGTTCTATCAGTTTTGCTTCACATATTTTGAGTCATTGTTATTAGTTGAATATAGGTGTATAGTTTACACTTTTATTATTATAAAATATCTACTTTTTTATAACTTTATTTTAAATTTATTTTTCATTTTTGCTGTGTTGGGTCTTTGTTGTTGCTCTGTGCCTTCTCTAGTTGCAGCGAGTGGAGGCTACTCTTCCTTGAGGCGTGTGGGCTTCTCATTACATTGGCTTCTCTTGTTGCAGAGCACAGGCTCTAGGCACACGGGCTTCAATAGTTGTGGTGTGTGGGCTCAGTAGATGCGGCTCTGGGGCTATAGAGCCACTGTCTCAGTAGTTGCAGCACATGGGTTCATTTGTCTTGCAGCACATGGGATCATCCCAAACCAGGGATTGAACCTGTGTCCCCTGCATTGGCAGGTGGATTCTTAACAGCTGGACCACCAGAGAAGTCTGACTTTATGTCTGTCTTAGTACCAGTACAACCACTTCTTTTCTTATGGCTTCTTTGTGCAGGGTTCATTCCTTTCGCATTCACTCTATCTGTAATTTTGGATATGAATTTTGTCTCTGGTAAACTATGGCTGCCTGGAATAGTTTCTGCAATGTAGAGCTGGGTGTGATGAAAGAGGCAGGTGCCCTGTCCCTCCTGGGGCTCATGTGCAGCCTTAGACTTGGAGCCTGAGGGCAAGGAAGCCCTGGGTTCTTAGCTCTGTCCTCCTGGAGGAGAGCTCTGCCACGATGAGCTGGGGGCAGGGGCAGAGGGGAGCATGTCGTGGCTCTTACTGCTGCTGCTGAGATTTAGTCAATTTTTGTGATTATGTGTTCCTCTCTTTTCTGTCTGCTCTTAGGGCAAATTGCAGAGACTCCAATTTTACATATGTGTAATTTTCACCCATTAAACATTTATTTCACTGGGGAGAGGGTCTGTCAAGCACCCCATACTGCCATTCTGGAAATCTTTCTAATTTTCACTGTTACATTAATCTGTGGCAATCTGCCCCATTTTATCTGAAAGCAGAATCTTTGCTCATCTTTTAGTTTCTTAGCTATTGCATTTCGCTTCGTTTGTTAGTCTCTTGACCAGCAAAATTTGAAGGAAAAAAAAAAAAAACTGACAAAAAGCTTAAGACACAGCATCAGGCTCACCTTTCAGAGACTCCATTTTCCCTAGCATCTTGAGCCCTGAAGTCTGAGGAACCTTAGATCTCTGCTCTCCAGAGTTTGTCAAGCTACGCGAGACAGCACTCATACTGATCCTCTTTTTCTTGACTTCTAAGCTGCGTACCAATTAAAGACCAGCATGTGTTTCAAGGAAAAAGCAGCAGAAAATATTGGGCTCACTTCACTGCTTTTTCTTTGTGCTGTGCTGACCCTTAAATCTCAGCTGCCCCGGGTACTTTCTAGGGCTTTCGAATGTCAGCACCTGTGTGTGTATCACCTGGCTTTCACCGTTGTTCTCATTGTGATATTTCTGCGCTGCTCAGTCATAACCAGCGTGCTCTTAACTGCCCAAACAGTGCACCGTGGAGCAGGCCTAGAAAGACGTATCTGAAATAGGTCGTGACAACTCTGTTAATGTACCTATGATGCTTAAGGGAGAGTTGTTTTTTTATTTTTCCTCCTGAACATGTAATTTTATGATGAAATCGATGCCTGATGTTTTGTGGGGATTTGTTTCCGTGATCACTTTCTGTTTCTGGTAGTTTTTTTAGATATGTGTCTATGGTGCTATGATTATCTCAGATGTTGGGAGAATATTGGAATTTGAAAAGGAATGGAGGAGGAAACAAATTTTGCATGTAGTTTTATTTTATATTTGGAAATCATATAAACCATGTGTGAATTTGATCATGTCTTTGTATCATTCTCACTTCAGTTAAATAACACGTGCTGTTGTCAATCAATGTGTTGAATTGACATTTAGGTGTTCAAGAGACTGGACTCTGTCAGTATTATCATGTAAAATCACTGCAGGAAAAGTCAGGAAAACGGAGTGGAGAAGCATAACAATATAATTGAAACACACATCTTCAAAAAATAACTAGAATTCCATATATTGTTTTTAAAAAAACAAGAGTTTTATATTGAAAAAAAGAAAAGTACACTCAGAGACAAAACTGGGTTACGTTTTATTCCTGAGTTACATGCAGAGAGATTGCTTATCAGATATTAAGCAATGCAAAAGAATATGAATTAGAAAGTCAATGGGATAAATGAAAAAAATTCATAAAAATGATAGGAGAAATTCATTAGTTGTGCCTGGTTCTTTTTAAAGTATTATATCACACTTTAATTGCAGGATTTTTCTAAGTTGTATAAGAAGCATTGGTGCATCTTAATAACTGATGACATTCTCTAATACATAAAGCATGGTATTGATCAATATTTTCTTCTGTGTGCTTGGTACACAGTGCCTTGTATATAGCATATACTAAATGAATGTTGGTACATATTTAATTTTTAGGGTTTCCAGCTTATACACTCAAAAATTCTAACTTATCATTTGAAATAATTTGTAATAGTGTCTTAACTTGAAAAGTTTAAATGGTAAAATTTTATGCGTGAAATTGTATGTGAAATTTATATTTTCATTTTATATTTTGAAATATATTAAGGGTTTAGGATAAATTCAAAAATATATCTGAGGTTTTCAGAAAAATATTTTGATTATTTATTTATAACAAAACTGATTACCTTTGCCAATATTTATAGCAGAGATATATCACTAGCATTTTAAGTCCCAATTGATAAAATGTTTGAATGAAAGTATCAATTAGCGAGAATCTGTTGGCTTGGGAATCTACATTTTAGAAAACAATGAATTTATTCATCCTATTGATTTTAAATATAATCCTTTTTTCTGATGTTTTTTCATATCTTATTTGGAAAACCTCAGCAAACATAATGAAGTTTTTTCTCAGTTTATGGTTTGGACCACATGACTCTATGAAAAAGTCATACCACATACTCATATAGTTATGAAACTACAAAAATAAAAACAGTAAGTTTCTAGCATTAGTGAGGTATTTTGGATAAAAGCAGCCTCTTTGAGACTTTTTCAGGCTCATCTAAAAACTAAATGTTCTCAATAAATCAGGTATACCACTGCTCTTTTATTATGATCTGACTAAAAATGTTAGGATTCTTCTTATTTCACACATCAAGAAACACGTTTTTTCCCCAGTAATTATAATGTTTTGGGGAAAGGTGCCCCGAATGACAAGAAGTTGTTTTTAGTAATCTACTTGGACAACTATCTGTGGTCTGTGAATGTGATGACAAATTAATTTTTAGAACAAAGATAAGTCCATTGTAAAATTATGTGATATTTCTTCTTTTAAAAATGTGAGAATATTTAAAACTCAAAGGATATTTTATTAACAATAGGCTATGCAGGCAGAGGCCTTTATTGTATTTCTAGTATAAATACAGTGGTGCTTGATCAAAATTTGCAATAAAATCCATTTTAATATTTCTTCTTCCCTTTGACTATGTTAACTTAAATTTTAATCAAATAACAATCTGATTAAAAACAATCTTTAGTCTGCCGTAAGATGTACCTCACAATTATCAGTATCTGCTCACTATGGTGGTGGTGGTTTGGTGACTAAGTCATGTCTGACTCTTTGCTGCCCCATGGACTGTAGCCCACCAGGTTCCTCTGTCCTTGGGATTTCCCAGCGAAAATACTAGAGTGGATTGCCTTTTCCTTCTCCAGGATCCTTATACAGAATAATAACAATTTATATTGAAGTGATGCTCATCAATCATTTTGAGTCATTATTGACCTAAATGAAATAAGTTGAGACTATCTTTCCTACAATCTGTTATGCAAAGTTTGCTTACCAACAATAAATAAACCAAGTAATTTAAGAATCATTTGTCTACAAATAGCTGGATACCTTGTATTTTGTACCCTTGTTTCATCTTTGTAGAATTCACATTAAGCCTACCATCCCCATTCTCTCTGTCTTTGTGTCTAATATACTTTGAATCCAGAAGACCAAATTCAAATATTCTGCCCTCTTTCCCAGACTAAACCAAATCACTACTTTATGAAACAAGAACGTAGCTCCTTAATCAATACTACATGTAGTTGAACATGTCACAGTGATTCTCAAATGTCTGATTATGTTACATTCCCATGATCCAGCTGATTGAAATAAAATATATGCATGGTTGAATGCTTTGGAAATTAGCAGCTTGATACTCTGTTTTTTGTGTGTGGTTTTTTTTTTTTTGTTAAGTAATTTGGTGAATTTAGCTTAATGAAACATATTTGGGCAAATGGAAAATTGAATTAATTAACTGCTGTTATCAAGAATATGATTCACTTTAATGAAGACATGTTTCTTAATGATCTTGATTTCACAGACCCTGTGATAATGTAAAAATCTAATAAAGAATAAATGATTAAATGCACATATAATTTTGAAAAAAAAAACTATAATAATAAATAAAATAATCTGTAAACAGCACAACCTCACTGTATTTAATAAAAATGAGCCTCTGATTAAGGCCTCAAGTTGCAAATAACAAGCAATGATGAATAAAAAATTATAAAAATTGCCTACCTTTTATACATACCTTTCAAAAGCAGAATTGAATTCATGATTGGTTCTAATATATCTCTGAATATAGAGCCTTGCTTTTACTCATACATCAAATTCCAATGAAGCAGTATTAGATACAGTAAATTGTATAGAAGATTCCCTCATTACTTTTTATTGTAAGAAATAGAAAAGACATTGATAAATGAGATTTCATTCTGCATACTAATGATTGCAAATAGTGACTTTGGAGCTTGGACACTCTGGTTTTGAGTAAAGATACAAGGGACCAGAGAAGCAAACAATCAGTTTAAGAGTAAAACTTGTATTAGCATTAATTGTTGCTAGGCTCACAACACAGTGACTAGAAGTTAGCCTTATAAACACACCTAGCCACAAGGAAAGATGAAAATGGGAAAATTTAACAGTCAGTCTCAGACAGTAAAGACTCGGCCTGCAGTACAGGAGACCCAGGTTTGATCCTGAGTCAGGAAGGGCCCCTGGAGGAGGGAATGGCAACCCACTCCAGGATTCTTGCCTGGAGGATTCCATGGACAGAGGATTCTGGCAGACTATAGTCCATGGGGTTGCAAAGAGTCAGACACAACTGTGAAAACACACATATGCATATGCTAAATTTATTTTATTTCAGAAGAAGGAAACAGATATGGGTGGGGAATATGAAACTGAACCAAGGGATTGCTTTAGCTGTTTTTCCTACAATTAAAAAATGCACAGGAAATTATATCTAACCCCAACAGAGAATTTTGAAGAAATAACTAATAAATATGTCATTTTTCCAAACAATTTTGATACTGCCAATGTCCAAAATAGTTTCAAGCCTTAATAGGTTTCCATAATAGAGACACAGTGTTACAAAATGGAACCTTGGACACATGGAACCTAGAGATTAATTGCTTAGATTTGATTCCTGGCTCCACCTCCTGTTACCATGTGAATTTACACAAACTTCTTCATCTCTTTGTGTATCTGTTTCCTTACCTACAAATTTTTAAAGCTCTACTAATATACCATTTCATTAAAGCTGAAACTCCAATACTTTGGCCACCTGATGCAAAGAGCTGACTCATTTGAAAGGACTATGATGCTAGGAAAGATTGAACGTGGGAGGAGATGGGGATAACAGAGGATGAGATTGTTGGATGGCATCACCGACTCAATGGAGAGTTCAGGTAAACTCGGGGAATTGGTGATGGACAGGGATGCCTGGCATGCTGCAGTCTGTGGGGTCACAAAGAGTCAGACATTACTGAGCAACTGAACTGAACTGAATATGCCATTTTGGCTATTGAAAAGATTAGATGAATTACCATTTAGATTGGATCATGGCAAACACTGTGTATGGGTTAAATACATCTATATCATAGTATCACTAACATTTTGAATATTTGATAGCTATGTCAGTTTTATATATTTTCCAGTAATATAAATTGCATATTAATTTTGAAAAGAACAATATCCCAAAAGATGATTTTTTAAAAAGTGAAAGCAAAGAAGACTGAAAAAAATATTCACTATCCAAAACAGCTTATTTATACATGAGCATCTGAATCCAGAAAAATATTTGTCATAAGTAAAATGTTTCCCTCTCACAATGGGAGCTATAAAATATTGTTATTTTATGTATTTGTTACAGAGCATTATTAAGCATTTGTCCACCATTTTACTGTAAAAGATGAAGAAAAGTCAGGAGTTAAGCAGTACTAATACAAACTTGATTTTGTTTCCTCAAGGAATAAAAAACTCTATGAAGCCACATGAGAAGTAATTGAGGTGTTCATCATCAATAGAAGAATTGAGAAAGAGACCGCTAATTCAAAGATCTATAGACTCCCGTGGGGAACTGCTTTAAGTTCTCTTGAGTAACATTTCTCTAATATTGTTCCAGAAAATACCCTGTCAATTATCCTGGTTATTTCAATAAGCCAGTCAATCCATTGGCTTCTCAGTTGCTTCACCTCCGCGTATTCAAAAATCTTGTTTTATCACTTACTTCATCACTCACCCTCATGTCAGTGTCTCAACCATTGTTTTGGTACAATAATCTCCTCAGCACGTAGGAACACATACAAAAAGTCAAGGTGTCCAGAGCATGTAAAATAAATGTCACCCATGGGGCTTTTTAAGACAACAGTCAAAGTAGAGCAAGGATGGTGTGTGTGTGTGTGCACGCACACATGTGTGTGTCTCAGTCACACCTGACTCTTTGTGACCCCATGGACTATAGCCTGCCAGGCTTCTCTGTCTATGGAGTTTTTCAGGCAAGAATACTGGAGCAGGTTACCATTTCCTACTCCAGAGGATCTTCCCTACCCAGGGATCAAACCTGCATCTCTTGTGTCTCCTGCATGGGCAGGCAGATTCATTACAACTGTCTCACCTGAGAAGCACACATACCACACCTGATCTAACCAAAAGACTGAGAAGATGAGCCAAGAGTATCTATATCCAGCTTTACTAATTCAGCAAAATCTATGAGTGTGGCTAAGAAGATGCATATAAGTTGGATATCTTCAGTAAACAACTGCAGAACAGACACTTGCTCATCATGGAAAAGTAGTCTCTGGTTGGCTGGATTAATGTTCCATTCACTTAAAAAAGAAAGAGCAATGCCCAGGGTACACCTGGCTGGGATGAGAAATGGAGAAGCAGGAGTAAGCAGTTAAGGTTAGCACAGTCATTGATGTCTGTTTAATCTTAAATGTGATAACTGTATTTTATACAACTTTGTGTGGCTTCTGGGCTACATATAAAACAGTTGTTCTAAGTTGATTCTTTTGTAAATTGCAAGGTTATTATTTAAAGTATTTGAGGTGGATATTTCCAATTGTTTCCAAATTCACTCACATTATCAAATGAAAATTTAAAATTACATTTCTCAACTTAAAAAGGAAATGATTATAGTTTAATATTATGAAGTCACTTGAAAGTAAGTTCAATTATTTAAATTTTTGAAAGTTACTAAAATCATTTTACATTTTGTTCTCTGTAAAAATATTCTAGATCACAATTTTCTAGTGATCATGATTATAATAGAACTCAGGAATAAGTGAAAAACTTGATATGGCAAAATTTTCATGAAAACTATTTTCAGATAGGATTTAATAATATTTAGCATCTTCTCTTATTTTAAATGTATACGGTGCATTTTAAATGTTTAGCCAAATCTACATAGCAACAAAAATCCCCTATAGTTTGTCCTCTGTGCTGTGTAAATGTTAATATTATCTATGCTTTTCACATCTGCAAGTTTAAGAAAAACTGCACTTGCCATATCTTTACCAGAAGCTCACTCTGCTCTGTAATTTACTCTCACTTTCAAGTATCCTACCATCTGACTACAAAGAATATAATCAATCTGATTTCAGTATTGACCATCTGGTGATGTCCATGTCTAGAATTGTCTCTAGTGTTGTTGGAAGAGGCTGTTTTCTATCACCAGTGTGTTCTCTTGGCAAAACTGTTAGCATTTGCTTTGCTTTATTTTATATGCCAAGGCCAAAATTGCCTGTTACTCCAGGTATCTCTTGACTTCCCACTTTTGCATTCCAGTCCCCTGTGATGAAAAGGACATCTATTTTGTGTGTGTGTGTGTGTGGTAGTTCTAGGAGGTCTTGAAGGTCTTCATAGAACCTTTAAACTTCAGCTTCTTTGGCATTAGTGGGGCTGGGGCATAGACTTGAATTAATGTGATATTGAATGGCTTGCCTTGAAAACAAACAGAGATCATTATGTCACTTTTGAGGTTGCACCTAAGTACTGCATTTTGGACCCTTTTGTTGACTATGAGGGCTACTCCATTTCCTCTAAGGGATTCTTGCCCACAGTAGCAGACACAATGGTCATCTGAATTAAGTTTGCCCATTCCCATCCATTTTAGTTCATGGATTCCTAAAATGTCAATGTTTTTTCCTGTCATCTTATGTTTGACTGCATCCAATTTGCCTTGATTCATAGATCTAACATTCCAGGTTCCTATGGAATATTGTTCTTTACAGCTTTGGACTTTACTTTCACCACCAGACACATCCACAACTGAGCCACATTTCTGCTTTGGTCCAGCATCTTTAATCTTCCTAGAGCTGTTTCTCCATTCTTCCCAGTAGGATACAGGATTCAGGCACAGCTTAGTGACTGAACAACGACAACAACCATCTGACTATGGCCTCCTAGCTTTCCTTTTCACTGTTTTTAGTACCACAGGTCTGAAAACTTCAAAATTCCACTGGGACCAAAATCCATTGATCATTACAATTTATTAAAGACATTCATTCCACGTATCTTCACCTCCTTCCTACCCAGCTTAGGTTGCATCTTCAATGCGATAATCACTCCCTGGAAGATGCAATCAAAAGTAGCATCATATCTCAGATTCCAAAGAAAAGTCATAAATTAACTGAAAATAGGTAACAAAGTTAAATGTGTAGTTTAAAATACTACAATTTTTATAATTAAAATATTGTGGAAGATCTTAGTAATTTTTATTTTGGCAAATGTTTCTTAATATACCACACAATAAATGAAGTCTGTAATAAAATCAAGAAATTTATTAACCAAAACTTTGAAAAGATGTTTGGCCTTCATATTCTCTGACAAAAAAAAAAAAAAAAGAGAATAAACTATAGATTGGAAAGATATATTTATAAAACCTTTATCTGAAATATGCATCTGTGGTTGGTAAGTCATGTGTGACTAAGTCATGTCTCTGCAACCCCTTGGACTATAACATGTCAGACTCCTCTCTCCTCTCCTATCTCCTCCTCCCATGCTCAGCAGTCTCCAACTCTTTCGACCCTATGGACTGTAACGCACCAGACTCCTCTGTCCGTGGGATTTTCCATGCAAGAATAGTGAAGTGGGTTGCCATTTCTTCCTCCAGGGGATCTTCCTGACCCAGGGATCAAACACACATCCTGCGTTTCCTACGTGGCAGGCAGATTCTTTACCACTGCGCCATCAGGGAAAACTGTCTCTTGGAGTATGTTCAAATTCATGTCCATTGAGTCACTGATGCTGTCTAACCGTCTCATCCTCTGTTGCCCCCTTCTCCTTTTGCCTTCAATCTTTCCCAGCATCAGGGTCTTTTCTAATAAGATGGCTCTTCACATCAGGTGGCCAAAGTATTGTAGCTTCAGCCTCAGCAACAGTCCTTCCAATGAATATTCAGGACTGACTTCCTTTAGAATTGACCATAGACTGATAATACAATTTGAATATTTTATTTTATGTGATGATTAGAGTATCATTAAAGAGATACAGGTTTTCTGGGACCAGTGCTATAATTTGTTTTGTTTTTAATGTTAAGAGAAACTAGCAATGTGGGAATAATTGGTATGCAAAAGTCTCATATCCTAAGAATAAGTGGATTTACTTATTTTCAAAGATATTCATGTATAAAGACTTACTGTACAAAAAATAAACTATAATAATAATATTTGTAACTTCTTGTTGCTGCTCTTCATCCAACATATACTCATAAAGATAATATAATCAGTTCACCTACACCCATAATTTCATGGTGGACAAATTAAGGAGTCATTACAATTAAAAAAAAAAGCGGGGTTGTGGGGGGGCATCCCTTGTGGCTCAGCTGGTAAAGAACCTGCCTGCAATGCAGGAGACCCAGGTTCGATCCCTGGGTCAGGAAGATTCCCTGGACAAGGGAAAGGCTACACACTCCAGTATTCTGGCCTGGAGAATTCCATGGACTGTATAGTCCATGGGGTCTCAAAGAGTCGGACACGACTGAGCGACCTTCATTTTTTTATGAAGATGAAAGTGAAAGTGAAGTCGCTCAGTCGTGTCCGACTCTTTGCAACCCCATGGACTGTAGCCTACCAGGTTCCTCCATCCATGGGATTTTTCCAGGCAAGAATACTGGAGTGGGCTGCCATTTCCTTCTCCCGGAGAGCTTCCCGATCCAGAGATTGAACCCGGGTCTCCCGCATTGTAGGCAGATGCTTTACCATCTGAGCTACCAGGGAACCTCCCTTGATGAAGATAGATTTTTCAAAAAAATAGTTTTGATGACAATAAAAAAAAAAATCCACAGTCCAGAAAAAGAGAAAATTAATATTTTCGTCCCTGCCTCCAGGTACATGCATTGAATTCATACAATTTCAGATTTTTGAAGCCTAGCATTTACCAGAATTGATTTGGGGAATTGGTAGACAGGAACAAAATCACTAGCAACAAATAGATTTAAATGAAGGCAATTATATCAGCGGTAGCAACAACATACCTAAATTTTAGTAGCAGCTGTACAATGTACAGCAGCTCAAATTACATTGACTCCAATAACCCACATTTTTGTCAAAGAATAAGTCATCTTTAAAGAAAGAACATGTGGTTAGAATTTTCAAATACCTTGAATAGAGTAGAATCTTCATAATTTGAAGGAAAAGAGTAAATCTTCACTGATCCAAGGGGTTATTACAGTATGCTTATGTTACAGGCACTTTAAAGCCACTAATGTTCCCTTTTTGTTCAGATGCTAGCCTCAGAAATCGATTTATTATTGAGTTTTATCTCATGATCTTTAGGGATTAAATTTCAGGGGTGCTGAGAACAGTCACCATAGAGATGTGTAATATCTCTTATTGCTTGACTGAGCACAAAAGACAGAAATAACCCTAAGGGTGAATCCACTCTCTTACTGTGTACTTAAAAATCATTTATGCTTCCTGAGTTCAGTACTCGAGCAGGCCATGCTAACAGAGCAATGTAATTAACCTTTCCTATAAATTAAATGTGCCCATGTTCTGTGTAAATTTGCTTATAATAATTTTCCATCATTTGCAGAATGTGGTAGAAAAATCATTTTCTACCAGTTATTAGGTGGTTTGAAGATTAAGTACAAATTTAAGTTTTTTAGCAAGTTACCTGTTTTCAGGGAAAGTAGAATAACAATCTATGTATATGTGTTTGTGTGTGTAACTTTCTTCCTTTTATTACATTCCAAAAAGCACACATTCTTCTCAAGAAAATGAGGTTGAAATATACATCTTTTAGAATACATTCATTTTTAAATGATAGTTTCATTAATGTTATTTTCAAAGTGATTTGTCTTTATTAATTCTGCACATATTTACTGAGTGCTTCTTTTTATTACATTACTGTGGAAAGAGCACAACATGAGATCTACCTTCTAAACACATTATTATTTTTAAGTAATAATAATGTATTGGCTGCTATCAGCACGGTTGTGTTCAGCTAATCTCTAGAATTTATTCATCTTGCACAGTTGAAACTTTATGTCCTTTGCTGAGCAAATCCTCACATTCCCTCCCCCCATCCTTGTCTAACACCATAACTTTGACTATTTTAGCTACCCTGATTGAGCTGAAATTATGCACTGTTTGTCCTATGACTGGCTTATTTTACTTAGGTATGTCTTCAAGTTTCACTAATGTCATAACACAGTACAGAATTTCCTTCTTTTCAAAGGCTGAATAATATTCTATTGTGCATATATATGTTAATTTTCTTGATTAATTTATCCATCAGTTGACATTTCTCTCAATATCTTGGCTATTGTAAGTAGTGCTGAAATGAACATAAGAGTGCTAATATGTCTGAGTTTCTGATTTCAATACTTCTCAATAAATACCCAGAAGTGGAATTACTTGATTGTTGAGGAGAATTTTTTTTTTTTTTAATTTTTTTATTAGTTGGAGGCTAATTACTTCACAACATTTCAGTGGGTTTTGTCATACATTGATATGAATCAGCCATAGATTTACACTTATTCCCCATCCCGATCCCCCCTCCCATCTCCCTCTCCACCCGATTCCTCTGGGTCTTCCCAGTGCACCAGGCCCGAGCACTTGTCTCATGCATCCCACCTGGGCTGGTGATCTGTTTCACCATAGATAGTATACATGCTGTTCTTTTGAAACATCCCACCCTCACCTTCTCCCACAGAGTTCAAAAGTCTGTTCTGTATTTCTGTGTCTCTTTTTCATAAAATTTTTTTGAGGAAACTCTACACTGCTTTCTATTGTTTCTGCACCATGTTGCATTCCCACCAATGCTGAGCAAGAGTTTTAATTTCTCCAGTTTCACCAATACTTATCTTCTGTTTTTTTGAAAACAACCATACTAATAGGAGTGAGGTGATATCTCATTGTAGTTTTGATTTACAGTTCCCTGATGATTATCGGCAGCACTGTCAAAAACTTATTTTACAGAACAGAACAATAGTATAATCCTGGTCTAAAGACAGACATAGAAAGTGAAAGTGGTTTCCTTTAAAAAAGTATAATTGAGTGTGGTAAAAAGGGGCAAGGGACTTTTATTTTTGTTCTAGCACTTTGATTTTATTTAAACTTTTTAAATTGTTCATTATGGCTTTTATTTCAATATATCTAAGTACTGTACTATGTTTTTGTATATACTTTATACTTAATTGATTTTTATTTTGCTTTTTATTGTTAGATTTGCTTTTTCTCCTCTCCTTCCTAGCACACGCCATGCATCCACTATGGATTTATCTCAACATTGTTGTGTTAATAATATAACTGCTCAGTCGGATAATGTGCTTTAATTTGATTACTATTCTTTTGTTGTCAATTTTGTTCCTGTAATCTTTACAGTTTTTCTTTTTCTTATATGCCTCTGTCATTTTTGTGGGCTAGTTTTTTATGTATAGACATTCCTCAGAGATATTTCTGGTTTGACTTCAGACAGCCACAATAAAGCAACTATTGCAATAAAGCTAGTCACACAAATTTTGAGGTTTCCTAGTATATATAAAAGTTACGTTTATACTACCCTGTAGCCTATTAAGTGTACAGTAGCATTATGTCTTTAAAAACAATGTAAATATCTTATTAAAAATACCATTATTTTAAAAATATACTTTATTGCTAAAAAAGCTGAACATCACCTGAACCTTAAGAGGGTTGCAATCTTTTTGCTGGTGAAAGTCTCACCTGAATGTTGATGGCTGGCTCACTGGCTCATTATTCATTGCTGAATGTTGAGAAAGATGTGGCAGTTTTCTTAAAATAAGACAATAAACTTTGCCACATTAATTGACTCTTCCTTTCACGAATCATTTCTCTGTAGACTGCAATGCCATTTGGTGGTATTTTACCCACAGTAGAATTCTTAAAAAGTTGGAGCCATTCCTCTCAAACCCTGCTGTTGTTTTATCAAATAAGTATTTGTAATATTATACATTCTTTTGCTGCCATTTCAACAGCCTTCACAGCACCTTCACCAGGAATAGATTCTGTCTCAAAACTCCACTTTCTTTGCTCATCTGTAAGAAACACCTCCTCAACCATTAAAGTTTTATCATTGAGATTACAGCAATTGAATTTCATCTTCAGGATCTAATTCTATTAAAAGTTCTGCTACTAGCTCTAGAACATATGCAATTTCCTCCAAGGAAATTTTGAACCCCTCATTCAGGAGTGTTGGAATCAGCTTCTTCCAAACTTCTGTTGATGTTGACATTTTGAGCTCTTCCCCTGAATCATGAATGTTCTTGATGACATCTACAGTGGTGAATCCTTTCTAGAAGGATGTCAACTTACTTTGCCCAGATTCATAAGAGGAATCACTATATATGGCAACAGTAGCCTTAGGAAATAGATTTCTTACTAGATTAGATCATGGAAATGAGTGTGTGGAAATGCGTCTGCTACATATTCTGCTACATATGTAGAGTTTACATTTTTTTTAACTAAAAATAGTTCAAAATGAAAAATTCTGATTTACTTTAAAAGTGGTATAGCAATACCCATATGATCCCCCAAAAAGGGTTCCTTATTGATTTTCTTGTTGTAAACTTTGAATTTACACAGATTTTTTTGACTCGAGTTATTTTACATTAGTATTTTCATGAAAATGTAAATACTCAGACAATAAAAAATGAAATGAAAAGTGAAAATGTTAGTCACTCAGTCATGTCCAAATCTTTGTGACCCCATGGACTGTAGCCTGCTAGGCTCCTTTTTGCTAAAAAGCTTTTGTACCTATTTTCACTTTCATTATGCCTTCTTCACTAAGCTTAACCATTTCTAGCTTTTGACTTAAAGTGAAAGACTTGTGACTTTTCACTTGCGTTCAAGTGAGATCATTAGAGATCATTGTAGAGTTATGAATTGGCCTAATTAATTAATTTTAATATGAATTTAATATGAATTTTAATATTGTTGAGTCTCAAGAATAGGGAGGCCTGAGTAGGGAGAGAGAGATGGGATATGGCCTGTCAATGGAACAGTCAGAATACATACAGCATTTATCGATTCAGTTCACTATCTTATATGGACACAACCCATGGCACCCCAAATCAATTGCATAGTAGCATTGAAGATCACTGATTGCTTATCAACATCACAAATATAATAAAGTTTGAAGTATTGCAAGAATTACCACAACGTGACACTGTGAAAAAAAAAAGAGCAAAATTCTTGAAAAAATGGTACCTCTAGACTTACTTACTTACTACATGATTGTCATAAGCCTTCTATTTGTAAAAACCAAAACACCTGCAAAGCACAATAAAGCAAGGCTCAACAAGAGAAAGTATGCCTGTATATAACTACTACTAATTTTTTGCAATTCCCTCTATATATTGATAATTGTCAAATGATATGGAATTATGTTTTCTATAAGACCAAATAAATCAACTAGTATATCAAGTTTATTTATTGATTTATTTTCATTAGGGACACAGGTATTGAAATTCTCAATGTTTTAATCCTGGACTAGTTATTTTCTTGGTCTGCTTCACACAAATCTTTAATTATCTCCATTCATCTCTCATGTTTCCTGGACCTAATGTCTTCCTTTTTGGTTTGATTAAGCATATCCTCTTAATACTTCCAGAAAATGAATAACTGGAATGTCATTCTTGAGATATTAATCATCTAAAAATGTCTTTATTCTGTCCTCATACATAATTGATCTTTTGGCCAGGTGGATAAACCTCATTTGAAAATAATTTTCAGAATATTTATAAATTCCTTTCACTTTGTTTTTAATAGCACATTCCTGCAGACATATAGATCAATGGAACAGAATAAAGAATCCAAAAATAAATCAACATATATGTAATCAATTGATCTTTGACAAGGGTGCCAAGAATACATAATGGGGAAAAGATAGTTTCTTCAACAAATGGTATTGAGAAAGCTAGATATACACATCCAAAAGAATTAAAATGGACCTGTTTCTTACATCATATTAAAAAAAAAAATCAGTTAAGCACCATCTCTGTAAAATCTTACTGACAGTGGTAAATACATGAAGATATTCTGCTATGAAAAATAAATACAGGTGTGTGCACAAATCTCTTGAAAATATTCTATTTAGGGCACATTGTTTCTTGGATATGTTTGTGTGATAAATACTGATTTGACTATATAAATGCATATATATTAACATATACAAAAATATATGTAGAAGAAACACAGTGTACTCACAGAAGTAAGCATTCTTTTTGTTGATTAGCAGTTTGTTACCCCATAGTCTTCCTGCAATGCAGGAGACACAGATTTGATCTCTGGGTCAGAAAGATCCCCTGAAGTGAATGGCTACTCACTCTAGTATTTGTGTCTGGAGCATTCAATGGACAGAGGAGCCTGGCAGGCATGTTCCATGGGGTTGCAAAGAGTCAGACACAACTAAGCAATTAACATTTTCACTTTCACTCTTTAATACACTTTTTTCAATAATTGATATTATTGTGCATAAAAACAAGACTGCAAAAGATTAATTGATGATTTGAGTTAATTGTGCTAGATAAAGTAATGAAGCTAAGATTATATTAATTCTTCATTAATAAAAGGAAGGGCTATATACCTGCTAATCATATTTTACTTTTCTAAATGAAGTAGTAGTAATAAAAGTAACATAAGTAGAACAAATAGGGATTCTACATAGCTTTTTCAGTTAATAAAATATTTTTGTGAAGTAAGTGTGAAATTAAAATGTCTCTCAACATAGTGCTGTAAAAATAAGTCCATTGAATCTCATCATCATTAGTCCAAAGGGAAAAAGCACATGAAATTTTATTTAAAAAATTTAAAGCCTATCATAATAGTACTTTTCATGTAAAAAGAATTATTTTTTATACATCAATAATTAAAATAAATAAAAATGTTTTTGGAAATTCAGAATACTTACTGAGACTATAGCTGGAATTACTAAAATGTTTCATTAATAGTTATTCAGAGACTTCCGTGGTTAAGAGTCTGCACTTCCAATGTTGGAGATGAGGTTTCAGTCCCTGATCAGGGAATTAAGATCCCATATGCCATGTGGTGCAGCCAAAAAAGTAAAAATTAAGAAAAAAACAATTTGCTCATTGTTCAGGAAAAAATTATTGCATTTGACAATTTTAAATTTGCAAAGGACTGGATTTTGATTCCTGTTGCTACAACAAATATACACTGTCAAATAAGGAATTATTTATTAATTAATATTGATAACAAGGTTGCAAAAAGTCAGACATGACTGAAGTGACTAAGCATGCACACGTGTAAAATAATGAATAGAAAAACTAGCTAATTACTTTGTTAGTAATACATCTCTAACCTTGTTAAAATCAGGCAATCTCAGAAATATAAAAAAGTAGAAACATAAAAGTATATGCTATACAAATATAGTATTCTAACCTTCACATGAAAACTTATTTTATATTTTATATATATATGTTTATTTTATATTTTAATGCAACACGCATTCACAAGCCTGAAAGATAGCATAGGGTTATTTTCAAATTAATATTTATTTCATCAGAGTTATTAAAAATACATGTGTTCCATTTCAATTCATTCATTATTTATGTAGTTCTTTTCAGTAGCACATTTTATCCACTTTCTAAAACTGAACATATCCATTTATTTCGAAGACAAGGAGTTCATGGCAATGTACATATGACCTACATTGATGATTGTTTTAAAAAACATAATACATACATAATAGGAGTAAAATGCATTATTTTAACACAGGCAAGTCAATTTTCTATCTGGAGCTAAAATATACATCTTGGTTGATCTTTTGGTTGATCACCTCTTGGAAGAAAATCAGAACTAGAAATACAAAGCCTATCTCTGCTATATTGTCTTCAAGTTCTACTTGACATTTCCTTTTTTATAAGATATGTATGGAGAAAAATATTTATTTTCCATAGCCTTGATTGGTTTTCACTCTTCTATTTGTCTTCTCATTCACTCTTTCCTTTACCTTCCAAAAGGCCTTTTCTGTATTCTTGGGGTTTTTTGAAGAGTTTGGGTTTTCTTATTTTACAGCACATTTCTATGACAGTGCTTGGCCCTTGTACTTAGACAGTATGGTTTTATACTGCCATCCCAAATAAGGAGGCAAATTGAGGCAAGCTTGAATTACTGGAAATTGAGCTTATTCCAGAATAGCTGAGGAATTGCAATTGGGGAAATGTGTTCTGCAGCAAGACCCAGGAGTCTGTTGAGGGTTTGCAAGAAGTACAAAGAGAGAAGTCAGCCGGAGTCCAAGCAGTAACTTCCTTGGCTTGAGGATGGTGCAGAATTCCATGGCAGATGACCATTGGTCAGGAGAGAAGTTTTGATCTTCCTTCAGCAAATCAGACATTTATGGAAAATCAGTCTTCAGTTTGTTGAAGTTTCCTTCCTCTGGGATTAACCTTGCAGAGCCTGGGGCAATGGCAATAGCCTCCTCGGGGGGAGCTGACATGCAAGAGTTGAAACTAGCTTCAGATTCAGGCAGACCCTCAAGTTCCATGCATGAAGCAGGGCACTCAAAACCAGTGCTCCAGGACAATCCAGAGGGATGGAATGGGGAGGGATGTGGGAGAGGAGTTCAGGATGGGGAACACATGTGCAACCGTGGGTGATTTATGTCGATGTGTAACAAAAACCACCAAAATATTATATATAAAAAAAGTATCCTCCAATTAAAATAAGTTAATTAAAAAAATAATTCTAGCAGGCTTTCAGCAGCAAGATAGAAAGTAGAACTCATGAGAATTGGTAGCACAGGTTCATGTGCCTGACAGACAGTGAGAGCAAACAAACTGAAATGCCAGAGTTTGAAGCAGAGAAAGATTTTTTGCACAGTCATGCAAGAAGACAGGTGGCTCATGTCCTGGGAGCCCCAGACTCCCTGAAAGCTTTCAGAAAAGTGCTGCTGAAAGGGAAGGTGGGGTTGAGGTTGCAGTGTCTGTGATCAGCTTGTGTACAAATCTCTAGATGACTCATGGTAAGATAAGGGCGCGTTTCAGGGGTTAACATTGGCAGCCCTTCGTCTCCAGGAGGCCTTAGGCTGTGAGTTCCTGATCATCAAGTAGTTAGCATCTTTCTCTTGTAGGAGGATTTCACATCTGCAAAACAACTCAGGAAATATGTATCAAATACTATTATCTAGATACTTCAGAGAGTACCTACAGCAGAGGATATAGGGGAAGGTCTGTCCCAGGAAGACTCCATAAGGGTCCTGCTCTGTTACATGAGGTGTACTACACTGCAAAAAGAAATACTTGAGTTTTCCAATTTATACAAACAAATCCAGAGAATATGTGTGGGGATGAACACTTAGGGTATGGAATAACAGAAATATAAAGCTAGATCAGAGAGACGGTTATGGGTCCTAAGCAGAGATTCTTTATTTAATGATGTAGCTCAGGGATTTAGAGAGTCTCTAAAAATTTGGTTGGTTAATTGGATGAAACACAGACCAAAAGAAGGCCCACTATATGCAAACTGAAAATACCCAGTCTAATTGGTTTAATGGCGAGAAAGGGATTCAATGGCTTAGGGGTATAGGGATATCAAAGTAGACATATAATTTAAGATTTACCCAAATACACTGTTGCTGCTGCTGCTAAGTCACTTCAGTCGTGTCAGACTCTGTGCGACCCCATAGACAGCAGCCCACCAGGCTCCCCCGTCCCTGAGATTCTCCAGGCAAGAACACTGGAGTGTGTTGCTAATTCCTTCTCCAATGCATGAAAGTGAAAAATGAAAGTGAAGTCGCTCAGTTGTGTCCAACTCTTAGTGACCCCATGGACTGGAGTGCACCAGGCTCCTCCACCCATGGGATTTTCCAGGCAACAGTACTGGAGTGGGGTGCCATTGCCTTCTCCCCCAGATACACTGGGAGGATCCAAAAGACATTTGTTTTTGTTTAGTCACTAAGTCCTGTCTGACTGTTTGTGATCCCCTGAACTGACCATGTCAGACTTCCCTGTCCTTCACTATCTTGCAGAGTTTGTCCTTCACTATCTTGCAGAGTTTGCTCAAACTCATGCCCATCAAGTTGTTGATGCTATCCAAACGTCTCATCCTCTGTCAGTGCCTTCTCCTCCTGCCTTCAATCTTTCCCAGCATCAGGGTCTTTTCCTATGGGTTGGCTCTTCCCATCAGGTAGCTAGAGTATTGGAGCTTTAGTTTCTGCATCAGTCCTTCTAATGGATATTCAGGATTGATTTCTTTTAGGATTGACTGGTTTGATCACCTTGATGTCCAAGGGACTCTGAAGAGTCTTCTCCAGCACCACAGTTCAAAAGCATTGATTCTTTGGTGCTTAGCTTTCTTTATTATCTAACTCTTAACATTCAGACATGACTACTGGAAAAACCATAGCTTTGACTATATAGACTTTTGTGACCGTGATAGCTCTGCTTTTTAATATACTGTCTAGGTTTGTCAACACTTTCCTTTCAAGGAGCAAGTGTCTTAATTTCATGTCTGCAGTCACCAACTGCAATGATTTTGGAGCCCAAGAAAATAAAATCTGTCACTGTTTCTACTTTTTCCCCTTCTATTTACCATGAAGTGAATGGACTGGGTGCCATGGTCTTAGTTTTTTTAATGTTTTAAGCCAGCTGTTTCCTTCTCCTCCTTCACCCTCATCAAGAGGCATTTTAGTTCCTCTTCACTTTATGTCATTAGAGTGCTATCATCTGCATATCTGAGGTTGTTGATATTTCTCCTGACAGTCTTGATTCCAGCTTGTGATTCATCCAGCCTAGCATTTTGCATGATGTACTCAGCATAGAAGTTAAATAAGCAGGGTGACAATATGCAGCCTTGATGTGCTCATTGCCCAATTTTGTACCAGTTTGTTGTTCCATGTAAGGTTCTATCTGCTGCTTCTTGACCTACATACAGGTTTCTCAGGAGGCAGGTAAGGTTTTCTGGTATTCCCATCTTTTGAAGAATCTTCCATGGCTTTTTGTGATCCACACAGTCAAAGGATTTAGCATAGTCAATAAAGCAGTAGTAGATGTTCTTCTGGAATCCCCTTGCTTTTTGTATTATGAGCCAAGGGATGTTCGTAATTTGATCTCTGATTCCTCTGTGTTTTCTAAATCCAGCTTGAACATATGGAAGTTCTTGGATCACATACTTTTCACCAATATTTTGAGAAAGTAGTTTGTGAGAAGAGTCGGCATACTTGAAGAGCTCTATGACCACTCTTCTCTGCAGGTTGGAGTATAGTGTGGAAACAGTAGCCACACTGCTGTTAGGTCAACTGGAAGACCTAAATGCAATGGGAGTAGTTGGGTCCCAGGGTAGCAGAGGGCAAGTGATGACACTCAACCACCACTGAAAAAGTAGGCATAATTGCAGTACTGGGCTATAGAGTCAAAGCTATAATTAAAATAGCCTGACCTTTGATGTTGGCTAGTTAATCATGGCATTCTCAGAAATGAAATATATAAGACCTAGAAGTTTTCTACTTATATAAATCAAGTAAGAAAAAAACTTATTAAATTTACTTGATTTATATAAGTAGAAAACTTCTAGGTCAAGTGAACAAGACTCTAACTCAAATCATAAGAAGAAAAAGTCAAAACTCCTCAATTTGATCAGCTCCCAGACTTCCTTTGAATGAAGAGAAGGGCCAGCTCCTTTTAAGAAAGGACCTTGATACACTACAGAAAAAAAAAAAAAAAATTACAATGTTAAGCTTTCTCCCAGACTTCCACAAATAGACTCTTAAGGCCTTTTCAAAGGTAATTGATGACTTAGGAATAGGAATTAATCAGAGAGACTAGGAGATAGGGCATGATGTCCCTTGATGATATTTCAAGGGGGTAGGTTCTAGGTCTTTAAGGAAGACAGTCTTAGGTTTTAAAACAGACAAGACATTTTTAAATAATTTACATCTCAAAGGAACAACAACAACAAAAAAGAACTACCAGTTACAAGTTTTCCAGAGTAAGTGCTCTAATAATTGGAAGATCAGGGGTTTGGAAGCTAGAGGGAGCCTGTCTAAAATTTGATCAGGCTGAGAAAGTATCAATGCTGTCTTGGTCACTAAATATAGTTTATATGTTCTCTATAGGTCCTTTATTGAAGCATATCCACTAATAAAACTGTGCTAATTTTCTTGCATGTTTGATGTACTTTCCTTATTTTTTCAAGTAAACTTCAAAATGTTATAAAATTTTAATTTATTATTCTTAATTATTATTTTATTTATAGTTAACACCTGTCAGCTTGTCGCTTGAAAGTAGTATGCTCTATTTTTTTAGGTAGATCAAATTTTATTAGTTTTTCTTCTTATTTATATATTTTTTCTCACTGCATTTTAATGGTTTCACTATGCTTTACAGAATTAATGTAGAGACAGCCAGAAATTTACTCAAGCCTTTAACAGTGGAACTTTCATAGATAAATATTCATGATATATGCAAAATGTTTGTTGCATTAAATCGAATGTGCCATTCTAAAAACTATAATGAAATTGTTTCTAAAAGAACAGTGTAATCTAATGCATTGTACTCTGTGACTTACTTGTATTATTCAACAATTTTTTTTTGAAACTTCATGGCTATCAAAATTCTCCAGTCTAAAATTATATTTGATTTTATTCAGGATGCCTAAGCTGATTTTTAAATATTTATGTAAAGAAAGAAAAATATATCCAGCACTGTTACCCTATATTATTGCTTTCATGACCTACATTAGAATTAGAATATTTGTATTATTGTGTAATGTTTCACTAATATATTATTTTTTAAATGACATATTGACTTCTTTCTATATCTAGGGGCTTCCCTGGTGGCTCAAATGGTAAAGAATTCATCTGCAATGCAGGAGACTTGGCTTCCATTCTTGGGTTGGGAAAATCCCTTGGAGAAGGGAATGGCTACCCACTCCAGTGTTCTTGCCTGGAGAATTCCATGGACAGAGGAGCCGGACAGGCTACAGTCCATGGGGTCACAAAGAGTCTGATGTGGCTAAGCCACTTTCACTTGTACTTGGCTATATCTAGATGTTGTAAATTATCAAGTATAGCCCCAACATATTAAAGGACCTGAGTTAAGGTTAATTTTTTAATAATTCAGATTAATTTTAATTCTTAAACAAGAATTTCTTGTTGAAAATAATCTTGGGCATTGTAATAAGTCAGGTGAGAAAATCAACTTCAAGGGAATTCTCTGGTGATCCTGTGGTGAGGACTTTGTGCATCCCCATGCAGGGTGCATGTGTTTGATCCCACCTGCCCCTCATTTAATGGCAAAAAAAAAAAAAAGTCAACTTCAATGGTCTGATTTTATTTTGTTAATAAACTACAGATTCAATGAAGACAATTAGCTTTGGCTTATGATTTAGCTGTAATATTCATAGTGCATCTTTGATATTTGACTTTTTAAAGACTGAGCACTTTCATCTCTTTTTAATATGTATTAGATTTCTAATCATTAAGTTTGAGCTTTCTATTTAGTCATGGCCCTTTGCTTTCCTAATTTCTTTAATTTCATTAGATCCCAAATGCTTTACTAAGCTCACTTTTCTGACTAGTCTTCCCCACATGGCAACAATGATACTTAGTATTGGTGCTGAAAATACAGTTTCTGTGTGCAGGTGGTGAATTTAGTTTTGGAGACAGAGTTTTGGATGAAGTAGAAAAGAATAGCTTCAGTACTTTTCCAGGAAACTGGGGACACAACAGACTCATGCCTCTCAAACTTGTCCAAACCCAGGAGGATTTGGTGAGAAGTTTTCCATCAAAGATTCAAGCTCAGAGTTGCTTGTAAAAATTAGTGTATTGCAGGGCCTGAAAGAGGAGAATTAAAAAAGCTAACTTTAAAACTCAGCATTCAAAAAGTGAAGATTATGGCATTAGTCCCATCACTTCATGGCAAATAGATGGAAACAGTGTCACAATGGAAGCAGTGACAGACTTTATTTTCTTGGACTCCAAAATCATTGAAGATGGTGATTGCAGCCATGAAATTAAAGGACATTTGCTGCTTGGAAGAAAAGCTATGACCAACCTAGACAGCATCTTAAAAAGCAGAGACATTAGTTTGCTAAAAAAGGACCATAAAGTCAAATCTAGGTGTTTCCAGTGTCACATCTGGATGTAAGATTTGGACTATAGTGAAGTCTGAGTGTGGAAGAACTTTGCTTTTGAACTGTGGTTTAAAAGCCAGGACGCTGCTCCAAAGCTGCACTATTGTTTCTTGGCTGCTCCTCACTTATCTCTGCACTCTTCCCTTACCTGAATAACAACTGTTGAAAAGGCTTCCATGCCCAGGAGCCCCACAGGTTCCTGCTCTGTTTCACTATGAATCCAATATTAGTATGCATTTATCCATTTAACAAGTATTGCCATTATTGGGTAGTATGAACTGGGCAAAAAAAAAGGGAAAGGTGGGTAAGTGCGAGAAACTGATGAAATTTACATGCCTAAGAAGTGACTTGTTTTTTCTAAATTAAACATCAATATATTCCAAATATAATACTTCATAATTACTTTCAGAATCTAAAAATAGGTACATTCTTTTATCAGAAACATTAATATGTACTCCATACTATGCTAAGCATTTTACATGGTTTATCTCTCATAAGTAACATTTAACATATATATATATATGTATATATATGAATTCATTTATGTGTGAATTCAAATATAATTCATACATATGCCTGGTGTTTATACTTTGCTTTTTTATCTGCTGGTTTGCCAAGGTACTTAAGTTGCCTAAATTGCTCATTACAAAAGCTAGAGAACATCATGAACAGTGATACATGATAGATGTCATATGATTTCACGCATTTTATGTTTGTTAGTTTAAGTGAAAGTCACTCAGTTATGTCAGACTCTTTGCAACCCCATGGACTATATAGCCCATGGAATTCTCCAGGCCAGAATACTGGAGTGGGTAGCTGTTCCCTTCACCAGGGGATCTTCCCAACTTAGGAATCAAACCGGGGTCTCCTGCATTGCAGGCGGATTCTTTACCAGCTGAGCTATCAAGGAAACTCAGGAAGTTAGTTTAGTTGTTTGTTTTACTGTTTACAGCAGACTTATTCTAGTAAAAGGATTGGTATGAATCAGACATGGGGCCGGAGTGGCAAGAGTTTGTATCTTAAGTGGAGAAGAAACAAAAGATGATCAAAACATGTTTAGAGAGAAAGACAGGAAAGAAAATGAAATACCTGGGCCAACTGAACATGTACTCTATCTCTCTAATGAATTATTTTTGAAATGTTTATAATAAAGTATATCCAGGTGAATACTCTTGTTTCTTAAACAGAATTTTATTGGAATACTGACATAAATGTTGGGTTGGTATACTCCTCCCCCTCCATTCTTGTCTGGTTATAACAAAGATTTGAAGGATGAGCCACTTGTAGTTCCTCAGGCAGGATTTTATTAAGCAGGCAGCAGGCCACATTCCTAATAACAAACTAGTTAACAGCTCAATTATAGCTCAAGTGGGAAATAGGCAGTCGAAAGCCGGCAGCCAGACTCCCAGACACAAGGCAGGCTGACCCCTGAAGAAACCAGTATTCCTCTTGTCTTCCCTTTTTATACTTTCTGTTTCCTCCTCCTGAAGTGTGATTGGCACCAGTATTCACTTGATTGGTTATGCACAGAACCAATTAGGGAAGGGTGTGTGTTTTCCTCGGGTTACACCCTATGCAAATGGGGAGTTTGCATGATTGGTTATGCCCAGTACCAGAGGTTCTCCTTCTGGTCCTCGACTTCTTTTTTCCCATACCTCCACTGCCCTCCTCCAGTAGTTCCTAGAGAGACCATGAGAACCATGAAACCAGAAATATTTATTCTCTGGACCTTTATAGAAAAAATTTGAAACTCCTAATTCAGACTTAAGACACAATTTACTTTGTATTTAGAATTGTAAGGAAAAGCATTGTTTTATGGTGCATTAGAATGGATACACATATCTCCCTTACATTATGGATGGACAAGTAACATTCACTGAGGTTCATTGACAAGCCCAGCCTTCAAAATTAATAGTAAAAAGTTAAATATCTGAAAGTCTGAAAGTTTATGTGAAATAGGGGATAAAACAAAAGTTTCTAAACACACATTCTCAAAAAGGAAATAGAACACCAGAGTCACTAAGAGAAATAAGAAAATAGGAAAGCCTTTACTTACGGTCATATAAGTCAGTTTAAGTATTACCTCTTTTGGAATAGCAATAACTTTAACTTGAAATCATACAATGTTTAAAGTGAGTTTAATATAAATATTCAGGTTTTCATTTTACTTTCTCAGTGTCTCAAAGTTTTTTCATAAAAAATAGTAACCAAAGATTCTTTATTTTTTCTGTGATTAAAGAGTATACAGATTGAATTACATGAGGACTTTCTGTGACAATACATGCATTTTGAAACTAAATCCTTTCTATATCAATGCAAAATTATTTATCATCTTGGGAAAGAGAAAATTAATATAAAATTCATTATATCACAAAATAAGATCAAAATTGAAAATACAAAATTAGATAAAAATTGGTGATTAATTTAATAATAAATTATAATTTTGTATTTTGGGGGAATGGTATTGTGGTTTCCCTTGCAGAGTTACCAGGTAAAATGTAGGCTATCTAGCTAAATATGAATTTCAGATAAATAACTAATATCTTCTTTTAGTACAAATATGTCCTCAAAGCTTCACAGGGCATACTTATACTAAAATTAAAAAAAAAAAAAGGTGCTAATTTGAAATTCAAATTTCATTTGGCATTCTTTATATTTATTCCTTGTGTTTAGCAGATCACTATTCCTTGCCCAGTTCTGCTTATGCATTTGCACTTAAAAAGCTCAGTTATGAAGTAGCTCTTTCTACTGTGAATCCTCAGGGACAGCTCTACCATATATAATTCAGCCTGATCCTATTTGCCTCCCCTTTTCTAAAACTCTATGCTAATTTGATTTAATTTTCCTCTCTGCTAGATTTTATTATTAATTAATTAATTAAGTTTTTTGGCTATGCCCTGCCACATGGCATGCCGTATCTTAGTTTCCTGGCCAGAGCCCAAACCTATACCCTCTGCATTTACAGTCTAGAGTCTTAACCATTGACCCATCATACAAGTCCTCCTGCTATATCTATCTGAGTGATGGTAAACTATGTCTTTCCAAGGCAAAGAGGAACTATCTACCTTTTAATTTTATATTTGGACTTTACTCTTTTTCTAAAATTGTATGTAATCCAAATTAATTGTCTTTAAATTTTAATGCTGTGACTTTTTTTTTTCCTATTCTAGAAGTCAGTGTGGTTTTTCCTTCTTTTCAGTTTACTTATTAAATTGGATCATGAACACATATGAATGTGGAAAGAGTGAGTGGGAAAACTAATATAGAGTTTCAATTCAGAATATTTTAAGTATTTCCGTATATTAAATGTTAACATGTGCCAGGAACTAAGTGATGTATTTTATGTGCATAATCATGGTTTGGCTTGGTGCAGTAGGTATTATTTCCATTTTAGAGATGAGGACCTGAAGCATTAAATACATTACCTTAGGGCACTTTGATAATAATATTTTTTGATATTTGAAATTAAGTCATCTAACTGTATGGATCATGTTTTATTTTTTCCTCACCATGCTGCATATGTTGTAATCTTGGCTTATTTAAGGATAAAGGCATCTGGGAAATGAGAGCATTAATTACAATAAATAAGGTATTTCAATGTTTAAAACTTTAATTTAGACTTAAACAGTCTGCTCTGACTTTATTTTCAGGACAAAAGTTTAAATCACTAACTAAATTCCTTAGTGTAATATCAGAAACTTTGTGGTCAGAGACTATGCAAGTTTATATAGTTGAGAAGATATATCATATTAGAAGAAAGTATAATGATAAGGCAGTGGCAGCAAAGATGCAGAAATCCTATGAAGGCTATCCCTGGTGGTTCAGTGGTTGAGACTTCGCCTTCCAAAATGGGGAACATGATGCCTGGTCAGGGAGAGAAGTTTCCACATGCCTCATGGTCAAAAACACAAAACATAAAACAGAGGCAACATTGTAACTAATCCACTAAAGACTCTAAAAAAAACGATCCATTAAAAAAAAATGTTTTTATTAAATCCTGTGAGAATTATTTGAAGTACTGAGGCAATCTCCTTCTTAATGATTTCCTTTAATATGCATCACTAGTATAGTGTTTGGCACTCAAGAAGTATAAAGATTAAATATTTTGGTGTTACCAGCTTTCTTCTGTGAATTAAAGAGTGGCAACACACTGTACCAACTGATTGTTAAGATTTGAATATAAAGGATTTTTTAACATAAAAGTATAATTCATCTATTATAATCATAGTCTAGAAGTGTGGTTGGACATCATCAAATTAAAATCTTTTTCAGCTTTTCGAATTCTCTTTAGTGATATATCTATTTTGGTTTAATATTTCTCTATGTTAATTTGGTTCAGCGGGTAAAGAATATGCCTGCAATGGAGGAGACACAGGAGATTCAAGTTCCATTCCTGGGTCAGAAAATCCCCTGGAGGAGAAAATGACAATCCACTCCAGTATTCTTGCCTGGAAAGTCCCATGGACAAAGGATTCTGGTGGGCTACAATCTACGGGGTCACAAAGAGTTGGACGTGGCAAGTATGCATACATTAATTTAAATAATTTAATAAAGGTGAATATTAAGAACCCAATATATGTATTCTAGAACATTACAACATTTCTGCCAAGTGGTTGTCCCACCCTTCCTTGAATTTATCTAGCAGTGATCACTTAGCTATTTTGTAAAAGTAGTCCACATTATTTTATAAGCATTATTAATTTGTCCTACTCACTACTTTTAGAATAATCTTGAACATTAGATTTCAATATAAATCATGTTAAGTACTGTTTGGGATAAAATAACACAATTTCTTTGATTTAAATAAATTTAAGAGTCAGTGCTTAGATCTCTAAGTTTGTATAAGTCATAAATAAAAGAAATGGAAATAAAATAAAATCCCCTTAAATGATCTGTCAAATATAACAGGTGCCTACACAGAATGATCTTGACATTACAGAGCATACTAATAAATATAAAAATAGAAGTGTATATTAACATTCTAGATACCCACACTGAATCTAACAAGGTAATATTTCCATTATGTTTTCTTATATAACATTTGCTATCTTCATTTTGACATTTAACTATGTACTATTATATTATATAATATTATAATATTTTTGCATGCTGAATTATTTCTAATATTATTTTACTCTTTCCATGTGTCTTGTCACTTAAACCAATTGTACACCTATTTAGAATAAGTCATGTATTTATTATTGCTCATAATTCACAAAATTAGACAAGACAATCTCTGAAATTAAAAGGTGACTGACTTAGGAAAATCCTGTATATAATGACAGAGTGGTGGTAGGAAAGATATTATAATGAAATAATGTTTCCTGGATTTTTCAAAGTTCCTGCTGAAAGCTCAGGTTTTCTGGGACATGGAAACATATGTGCTATAAAGCTGGAGACTGATTTCATTTTCCCTTGAAATACCTTGACATACCATGAGAAATAGATCTGTAGCCATTATCTGGTTAATTAATCTCATCCAAAAGGATAAAACATTATCTTTTTTTTCCTGAAAGTGCCAATGATGGATGACTCACAAGCTGGAATCAAGATTACTGGAAGAAATATTAACAATCTCAGATACATAGAAGATACCACTTTAATGGAAGAAAGTGAAGAGGAACTAAAGAGCTTCTTGATGAGGGGTGAAAGAGGAGAGTGAAAAAGCTGGCTTGAAATTCAGCATTCAAAAAATGAAGATCATGACATCTACCTAGTCACTTCATGACAAATAGAAGGGGAAAAACTGGAAACAATGACAGATTTTATTTTGGGGGGGCTCCAAAATCATGGTGATGGTGACTACTGCCATGAAATTAAGATGTTTGCTTCTTGGAAGGAAAGCTTGATAAACCTAGACAGTGTATTAAAAAGCAAATACTTCACTTTGCTGAGAAAGATCCTTATAGTTAAAGTTATGGTTTTCCAGTAGTAATGTATGGATATGAGAGTTGGACCATAAAGAAGGCTAAGTGCCAAGCAATGGCACTTTTGGACTGTGATGTTGGAGAAGACTCTTGAGCGTCCCTTGGACTGCAAGGAGATCAAACCAGTCAATCTTAAAGGAAATCAACCCTGAATCTTCATTAAAAGGACTGACGCTGAAACAGAAGCTCCAATAGTTTGGCCAACTGATGCAAAGAGCCAACTCATTGAAAAAGACCCTGATGCTGGGAAAGATTGAAGGCAAAAGAAGAAGAGAGCGGCAGAGGATGAGGTGGTTAGATAGCATCACCAACTCAGCGGACCTGAATTTGATCAAACTCCAGGAGACAGTGGAGGACAGAGGAGCCTGATGTTCTATCATCCATGGGGTCACAAAGAGTGGACATGACTTAGTGACTATATAACAACAATAAGGCAAATGGTTGCAGTCTGGCTAGACAAGATTCCTAGGTGCCAGAAAGACTGGAAAACTAAGTTTCTTTCTAAGGGAAGGAAGCCCAGAATTTAGAGACATCAGTTAGTTATAAAACTTAGAACCTGGTGCACTGGGAAGACCCAGAGGAATCGGGTGGAGAGGGAGGGGGGAGGGGGGATCGGGATGGGGAATACGTGTAAATCTATTGCTGATTCATGTCAATGTATGACAAAACCCACTGAAAAAAATAAATTAATTAATTTAAAAAAAAAAAAAAACTTAGAGAAATCTGGGGTCATCTGATTCCTGGAACACTTCACTCATATAGCAAAAGGCTGAAGATAGGCTTCAGGCCATTAAGTTTCCAGAGAGATTTCCTTAAGAAGGGAATGAAACCCACCTCCTCTTTTCTCTTTATAAGCAGAGAAGAATCATTTATCTTCATCTCCTGCCATCTCCTCATGTAGGATAATTGACTTGGCTCTTATCATGTCTCCCTGTGTATGAGGAGTAGGGCAAAGGTGACCTGACACACGTACAATTTACCATGAAGTGTTTTACATAGACTTCGTCTGTGGTCTATAACACCACATGAATAATTTCAGGTTTAAAATACAGGTGAATATTAAAAACCCAACATATATCAGGGAAAAAAAACTGCAAGAAGGACACTATGTGCAGAACTTAAAATATGGGACCTTACTATTTCAAAAATAGAGTAAATATCTGGAATTTAGTGTGTCCTTGTTCAAAGTTTACTATTTTTGTATGTTTTTATAAGTGCATAAGTGTAAGCGAAGTCGCTTAGTTGTGTCCGACTCTTTGTGACCCCATGGACTGTAGCCCACCAGGCTTCTACAATCATGGAATTTTCCAGGCAAGAATACTGGAGTGGGTTGCCATTTCCTTCTCCAGGTGATCTTCCCGACCCAGGGATCAAACCCGGGGCTCCCACATTGTAGGCAGATGCTGTACCCTCTGAGTCACCAGCGAAGACTATATATGTTTTTAAGTTTGTCGATTTCCTTTTACAATTTCATTATGTCACATTGTTAGAGAGATATGGAAGGATATAGAAACATAAGACAGTGCAATAATTAAATAATGGCTTCATTTATTATTTAAGAACACTGAAATAACTTCTAAACTATACACAAGAAAATTGAATATAATTCAATTAAGGAAAAAAGTGGCAA
Source organism: Cervus canadensis (assembly GCF_019320065.1). Taxonomy (NCBI): domain Eukaryota; kingdom Metazoa; phylum Chordata; class Mammalia; order Artiodactyla; family Cervidae; genus Cervus; species Cervus canadensis. Next base: position 68,326,335 of record NC_057398.1, read on the forward strand.
ATAAAAATTAATTATCTAAATTAAAGCTGTAATACCTTGCCCTGTCACTTGATCACAATTTAGGTCTGCGTTCCTAAATAACATCAGTAAAGAATAAAAAAAAGTTCAATTGTTAAGATTTATTTTAATGACAATTTAAAAAATATACTGGATCCTCAAAAGAGGCACTTTTTTTTCTTTTTTTCCCAAACCAAAATGTAGGGAGGAGACTATATAGAAAAGAACATACAATGTGTCTCTCTTTTCTGTGTTTAAAATTTGAGTGTTTTCTTACTGCCTTGACAGACTTAGAATAAAAAATTGAAAATCTTCAAAAAATGCACACATCAATAAATAAGAGGATTTTAGATAGTAATACTTTCTCTGAAGAATATGAAATTGAACAGGGGGATAGCGAATGACAGCTGAGGTGTCTATTGACAAGCACCTGAAGGTGCTTCTCATCTAGACAGAAAATGGGTACGGATGTTTGGGACTCAGAGGATTCCTGAGAACCTGGAGAACCGGGCTCAGCAAACCGAGCCGGACACAACCACAGACAGAGTGAGGATATGGAATTAGTGCCCTGACACGTGGCTCTCCCTGGCCCTACTGGTGCCTCAGACCCAGAAAACCTGGGATTGCTGCTGCTACTCCTCTCAGAATGTGTTTTTCATTGTCCTGAGAGTTGCTAGATCAGCTGATTCAAAGTGAGTGAATCCAATTAGCTAAAATTAAATCAATGCAGACTGCAGAAAACTGGCAAGAAATATCTGAGTTTTACTATATTAGGAAGCAGTCTTCCCAGGTGGCTCAGGGGAAAGAAACTGCATGCCAATGCAGGAGACACGGGTTCAACCCCTGGGTTGGGAAGATCCCCTTGAGAAGGAAATGACAATCTACTCTAGTATTCTTGTCCTGGAAATCCTGTGGACAGAGGAGCCTGGTGGGCTACAGTTCATGGGGTCACAAAAGAGTTGGACACAACTTAATGACTAAACAACAAAAATCATTAGGAAGCAGGCTCTGCCTTCAACCGGGACAGGTGAACTTCAAAAGTCACTAAGCAATTTCAGGTGTTATTCAGATCAAAACATGCGGTAGAGGGCCTGGAGGAAGGAAAGAGTACAGAGAAGAAGAAAGGGACAGGAAAGGGAAAAGAAGGAAGGAAATGTCCCTTGTTGTGTAGGAACTCCTGACTGAGTAGAGCTGACCACACTGATAAACAGGGACCATCAACTAATAATGGCTTTGCAGGAATTTGAACAGCAAATGCAAACAACCTGAGGTGGGAAGAAGATTGATGTGTTTAAATAACAGGAAAACAGCATGGCCATCATGGCAGGAGCAAGAGGATTTAACTTCCCTTTGATGGATGAGACAGACAACTGAGTCATGAAATCCACAATAAAGACTTTGGATTTTATCTAAGGGAGGATAGTAACATGTTGCTTTGTAGTTTTTTGCATTTTGATTTGTTTGTCTTTTTATTATTTTTTGTAAAATAATGGTTTAATATGATGTAAAGTATCTATAAGCAATGGGGAAATTGACTGCAGCACACAAGAGGAAAGAGATAGTTTAACAGGTGCCTTTTGAATTATTTAGGGGAAAACCCAGATAGCTCAGTCAGTAGAGCATCAGACTTTTAATCTGAGGGTCCAGGGTTCAAGTCCCTGTTTGGGCAATGTTAACCTGAGCTGCCCTGGTGGGTCAGCTGGTAAAGAATCTGCTTGCAATGTGGGAGACCTGGGTTCGATCCCTGGGTTGGGAAGATCCCCTGGAGAAGGGAATGACTAACCATTCCAGTATTCTGGCCTGGAGAATTCCATGGACTGTATAGTCCATGGGGTCACAAAGAGTCAGACATGACTGAGTGACTTTCACTTTTCACTTGCATGGTGGCTTGGATTAGAATAGTGGTAAAGAAACTGCTGAATAATAAAGTGTTTACTCACAGCTAAAGGCTGGTTGATAAAGAAGCCTGAGAGAGTGAATAGAAGATAGAAGACCTTTGAATTTATGTCCTCAGTAATGAATTGTTGTTTAGTCAATAAGTCACATGCAACTCTTTTGGAGCTCTATGGATTGCAGCTTGCCAGGCTTCTCTGTCCTTTGGATTTTCCAGGCAAGAATACTGGAGTGGGTTGCCATTGTATAGATAACACGTATTCTAAATTTAGCTTGAGACTTCAATTAGAGCATTGGGAGGGGATGGGAAAATGAATATCCTGTTTTGGGAATATTTGACATGCATATATAATCATTCAAGTGAATATGTAGAGTTGATAGTTAAAGATAAAAAAATAGAGCTCAAATATCAAATCAGGATTAAAGTCATCAAATCAGGATTATAGTTCAATACTAGATTTAAATAGTCAAATAGGAGATGGCAAGAGTGAATGTCGACATTCTAGGAATCAGCAAACTAAAATGGACTGGAATGGGTGAATTTAACTCATGGTCACTCAATTCACTCAATGGTGAATTGGCCATTATATCTACTACTGTGGGCAGGAATCCCTTAAAAAAAATGGAGTAGCCATCATTGTCAACAAAAGAGTCCAAAATGCAGTACTTGGATGCAATCTCAAAAATGACAGAATGATCTCTGTTCATTTCCAAGGCAAGCCATTCAATATAACAGTAATCCAAGCCTATGTCCCAACCAGTAACACTGAAGAAGCTGAAGTTGAACTGTTCTGTGAAGATCTACAAGACTTTTAGAAATAACACCCAAAAAAGATGTCCTTTTCATTATAGGGGACTGGAATGCAAAAGTAGGAAGTCAAGAAACACCTGGAGTAACAGGCAAATTTGGCCATGGAGTAAGGAATGAAGCAGGGCAAAGGTTAATCAAGTTTTGCCAAGAGAATGCACTGGTCATAGCAAACACCCTCTTCCAACAACAGAAGAGATGACTCTACACATGGATATAACCAGATGGCCAACACCGGAATTAGATTGATTATATTCTGTTCAGCCAAAGATGGAGAAGCTCTATACAGTCAGCAAAAACAAGACCTGGAGCTGACTGTGGCTCAGATCATGAACTCCTTATTGCCAAATTCAGATTTAAACTGAAGAAAGTAGGGATAACCACTATGCCATTCAGGTAGGACCTAAATCAAATCCCTTATGAATATACAGTGGAAGTGAGAAATAGATTTAAGGGACTAGATCTGATAGACAGAGAGCCTGATGAACTATGGACAGAGGTTCATGATATTGTACAGGAGACAGGGATCAAGACCATCCCCATGGAAAAGAAATGCAAAAAGGCAAAATGGTTGTCTGAGGTGGCCTTACAAATAGCTGTGAAAAGAATAGAAGCAAAAAGCAAAGGAGAAAAGGAAAGATATTCCCATTTGAATGCAGAGTTCCAAAGAATAGCCAGGAGAGATAAGAAAGCCTTCCTCAGCTATCAATGCAAAGAAATAGAGGAAAACAATAGAACGGAAAAGACTAGAGATCTCTTTAAGAAAATTAGAGACACCAAGGGAACATTTCGTGCAAAAATGGGCTCAATAAAGGACAGAAATGGTATGGACCTAACAGAAGCAGAAACTATTAAGAAGAGGTGGCAAGAATACACAGAAGAACTGTACACAAAAGATCTTCATGACCCAGATAATCACAATGGTGTGATCACTCACCTAGAGTCAGACATCCTGGAATGTGAAGTCAAGTGGGCCTTAGAAAGCATCACTAGGAACAAAGCTAGTGGATGTGACAGAATTCCAGTTGAGCTATTTCAAATCCTGAAAGATGCTGGGAAAGTGCTGCACTCAATATGCCAGCAAATTTGGAAAACTCAGCAGTGGCCACAGGACTGGAAAAGGTCAATTTTCATTCCAGTCCCTAAGAAAGGCAATCCCAAAGAATGCTCAAACCACCGCACAATTTCACTCATCTCACACACTAGTAAAGTAATGCTCAAAATTCTCCAAGCCAGGCTTCAGCAATACGTGAATCGAGAAATTCCAGCTGTTCAAGCTGGTTTTAGAAAAGGCAGAGGAACCAGAGATCAAATTGCCAACATCTGCTGGATCATCGAAAAAGCAAGGAAGTTCCAGAAAAGACATCTATTTCTGTTTTATTGACTGTGTCAAAGCCTTTGACTCTGTGGATCACCACAAACTGTGGAAAATTCTTAAAGGGATGGGAATAGCAGACCACCTGACCTGCCTCTTGAGAAACTTGTATGCAGGTCAGGAAGCAACAGTTAGAACTGGACATGGAACCACAGACTGGTTCCAAATAGGAAAAGGAGTATGTCAAGGCAGTATATTGTCACCCTGCTTATTTAGCTTATATGCAGGGTACATCATGAGAAACGCTGGGCTGGAAGAAGCACAAGCAGGAATTAAGATTGCCAGGAGAAATCTCAATAACCTCAGATATATAGATGACACCACTCTTATAGCAGAAAGTGAAGAGGAACTAAAAAGTCTCTTGATGAAAGTGAAAGAGGAGAGTGAAAAAGTTGGCTTAAAGCTCAACATTCAGAAAACTAAGATCGTGGCACCATGAGGTGATGGGAAACAGATGGGGAGACATTGGAAATGGTCAGACTTTATTTTTTTGGGCTCCAAAATCACTGCAGATGGTGACTGCAGCCATGAAATTAAAAAACGCTTACTCCTTGGAAGGAGAGTTATGACCAACCTAGATAGCATATTAAAAGCAGAGACATTACTTTGCCAACAAAGGTCTGTCTGGTCAAGGCTATGGTTTTTCCAGTGGTCATGTATGGATGTGAGAGTTGGACTGTGAAGAAAGCTGAGCACCAAAAAATGGATGCTTTTGAACTGTGGTGGTAGAGAAGACTCTTGAGAGTCCCTTGGACTGCAAGGAGATCCAACCAGTCCATTCTGAAGGAGATAAGTCCTGGGTGTTCATTGGAAAGACTGATGCTGAGGCTGAAACTCCAATACTTTGGCCACCTGATGTGAAGAGTTGACTCATTTGAAAAGATCCTGATGCTGGGAGGGATTGGGGGCAGGAGGAGAAGGGGACAACAGAGGATGAGATGACTGGATGGCATCACCGACTCAATGGGCATGAGTTTGAGTAAATTTGGGAGTTTGTGATGGACAGGGAGGCCTGGTGTGCTGCGATTCATGGAGTCGCAAAGAGTCAGACATGACTGAGCGACTGAACTGACTGAAATGACTGATGTATGACTATTGAAGGCAAAAGAGGAAGGAAGGGAGCAGAGGATGAGATGGTTAGATAACATCACATACTCAATGGACAAGAATTTGAGCAAATCCGGGAGATAGTGAACGACAAAGGAGCCTGGCATTCTACTGTCCATGGGGTCACAAAGAGTCAGATGAGACTTAGTGACTGAACAACAACAAAAATGCCCCACAAGCAGTTGAGCTCTGGTCACAAGGGATTTGGGGCAAGAGTGACTTTCATAGATCCTCACAAGAGGCAGTGCAGAAGCAGGGCATGAGGAGTCCAGGACTTTTTGGTAATGGTAGCAGGTCCTATATTTTAGGGTAAGGTAAGCCAGCTCACACTGAGTTGGAGGCTTGTGCCTGGTATTAGGTTTCCTCAACAGTGATGTTTTCTGTAAGGATAGGCTGAACTGGGTTTATTATATATATATATATATATATATATTATATATATAAAATTTATATTTTTAGAAATTTATTTATTTACTTATTTATTATTTGTCGGGTCTTTGTTATGGCCTGCAGAATCTTGTAGTTGCAATGTGTGGTATCTAGTTCCCTGACAAGGGATGGATCCTGGGCCCCTGCATTGGAAGCACAAAGTCTTAGCAGCTGGACCACCAGGGAAGTCCCCTGACCTAGGTGAGTTCCGAAGAATTGATGCTTTTGAACTGTGGTGTTGGAGAAGGCTCTTGAGAGTCCTTTGGCCTGCAAGGAGATCCAACCAGTCCATCCTAAAGGAGATCAGTCCTGGGTGTTCATTGGAAGGACTGATGCTGAAGCTGAAACTCCAATACTTTGGCCACCTGATGCGAAGAGCTGACTCATTTGAGAAGACCCTGATGCTGGGAAAGATTGAGGGCAGGAGGAGAAGGGGATGACAGAGGATGAGATGGTTAGATGGCATCACCGACTCAATGGACATGAGTTTGAGTAAACTCCGGGAGTTGGTGATGAACAGGGAGGCCTGGTGTGCTGCGATTTGTGGGGTCGCAAAGAGTCGGATACGAATGAGTGACTGAACTGAACTGAACTGAATTTATAGGCTGTGCCTACAAGCTCTCCTTCACTCTGTGGGTCTTGATACATGAATTAACTTTATCTAATGTGTTCTTGTTAAATTTAGATGTGAGCTGAGGACTTCTGGGAAGGATAATCATTTTAAGGTCCAACTAATTGCTAATTTTAATATTTTAGGAGAGAAAGGTTTAAAGGATTTATCAACATATTAGTATGGTATATATTCCAGTATCTTTTTATATTCAAGTATAATCTCAATGACTTTGTTCTAACCATAAAGTCATGATTTAGCTTCACTGAAATCATATTACTAAGACTTGCAATGTCTGTGATGTGAAAGATGAGGTTATGCTGTGAAACTCAGAAAAAAAGTATAATGCCAGATAAAATAGAACACAAATGTCTGTTTAAAAGTTTGCCTGGAGTTAAAACAGAAAAGATATTCCCATATTTCACAAGAAACGAATTGCTGTAAACAATAGTCATTTACACTCAGGAGCTAATGTTTCTACAGCTACACTGGGGAATTATTGGATCCAAGAGTTAGTGCTCAGGCTTCAGGGCCCGTACAGGGACCAGGGCAAAGATTTGGGGACTCAATCTATAATTGTATACAGTGCTAAAATCTCATTTTAGGGTGAGGGAAAAATAGAATTCTATGGTTCCTAATAACCATAGTTGGCATCGGAAGGAAATGTTTAAGGAAATGTTTAATTTTTTTTTTCTTCATTAAAAAAATGCAGACGGGGAATGAAATTATTGATGAATAGAAAAAAGAGTCAATTATGTTGACAACAATCAAGTAATGATAATTATTGCTTAAAAACTGTAATTAAACAGCAACAGCAAATATGTAATGGTAAAACATCGGATGGTATCCTCCACTCAATGGACATGAGCTTGAGCAAACTCCTGGAGACAGTGAAGGACAGGGAAGCCTGGTGTGCTGTAGTCCATGGGGGTACAAAGAGTTGGACACTGAGAACTGAACAACAATAAAACATTGGATGGACTGAACAGAGGAACAGGCTTTTAAGTCACACATTATTCAAGAGGTACTTTTTAAATTTATTTTTTTATTTTTAATTGAAGGATAATTGCTTTACACTAGTGCATTGGTTTCTACCAAACATCAACATGAATCAGCCATAGGTTTACCCATGTGCCCTGCCACTCAAGAGGTACTGTAATGGAGCTTAATTCTGTCCTTTTTTGTCTTGCATCATACTCTGTTGATATTCCATATCAGTTGTCCTTTCCTTTAAGTTCTTCTAACTTCCTTTATTCTCTTTGATCACATGGCATTTCCATGTAACATTTGCAATGTCTAAAACATATTACCCCATTTTCTTCTTCTAATACTCTCTCTTTATCTTTCAAATCTATTATTTTTAAGAGAAACTTCCAATGAGGTCATTAGCCAGATTTGATGCAGTACTGGTAACACTTAAGAACTCAGGCTCTGGCCCTAAATGTCCTGGGATCTGCTCCCAGCTCAGCCAGTTACTAGCTATACGGCCCTCAGTAAATACATGAGCGCTTCTGTGTTTCACTTTTCCTCCTAATATGGTTGTTGTGAAGATGAAAGGAGTTAATGTGTGTGAAATGCTTTGATTAGTGTTGGGAACATAGTGAAAAATAAACCATGATTATTAATTATTTTGCTGTTGTTCAGTTGCTGAGTCATGTCCAACTCTTTGCAACCCCGTGGTCTGTGGCCCACCAGGCTCCTCTCTCCATGGGGTTTCTCAGGCAGGAATACTGGAGTGGGTTGCCATTTCCTTCTCCAGGGGATCTTCCTGACCCCAGGATCGAACCCACATCTCCTGTATCTCCTGAACTGTCAAGGAGCTTCTTTATCATTGAGCCACCAGGGAAGCCCCTATTAATTATTATTGTATATTAAGTATCTTTATACAGAGAGCAAGTTATATCCTTCTTGTAACTCCTAGAAAGGTCATTTTTTTTTTTTTTTTGGCTTGTTCGCTTTCTGTCTATTTTGTCCACCAGTCTTTATACTCCATGAAGGCAGAAAACATGGGTGGTCTTGGTCACCATTTTATCACTGCACACAGCATTGGGCAAATCCCTATTAAATGACTAAGTGGATCAGTGAATAAATTAATTATTTGTCTTTGTCATAATTTCTATCATAATTTAGGCATTTGGAAACTGAGTGATTGTGTATAAAAATTTCAGTGTATTTATAAAGCCACAAGGAGAAAACTGGCGTTTCCTCTATCACAACTACAGATCAAGAAGCCCAGCACATGCAAGAGCACGCTGAGATTTCTGGACCCATCCACCTACCAGATGGACACAGCAAATGGGAGGCCAATGCTCTCGGCTTCCAGTGTCTTCCAGGAGAGACCAGAAGACAAAGCAGAAACATCAGGAAGTCAAGGACCACGAGAGTGGGACTGTTTCAACTAGATATTATACTATTATTCATCTCTGAGTAAAAACTTATGAAACACTTAGTAGTTTAAATCAAGGAGTTTTTTTGTTTGTTTGTTTGTTTTTCAGTTTTAATCATCAGGGTCTGGGCACAGTTCAGGTGAGTCTTCTATTCAGATTCTCACAAGGTTGCAATCAAGGGAATGTGTCAGCTTTGTCATCTGGAGGTTTGACTGAAGTGGCATGTGCTTCCAAGCCCATTCAGAAGGTTGGCAGAATTCATTGCCATGCAGTTGTATGACTGAGGCTCATGGCCTCTTAGTGGTTGTTGACTGGAAGCCACTCTCATTTCCCTGACATATGGCCCTTTTCATAAGCAGTTCCCAGTATTGATTTGCTTCTTAAGGCCACCAGAGTAATACCTTTTTACATTCTGCTAAGACAGGGTCTTATATAGTGAAACATAATCACAGACAGGGCATCACGTCTCCTTTTCCATAAATAGTAACTCAGACATGGAAGTGGCAGTCCAATGCCTTTAGTCAGAAGCAAATAATAGGTCCCCCTTGCATTCCAACAGATTTATATAAATAAAGGTGCACAGTGGGGCCATCTTAGATTGTGCTCACCACACAGTGAGAAGAACCATCAGACAAAATTTTCCCCTTTCCTGTGGGTCTACCCTAATTCAAAGAAAGCTCTTATATGGCTATTTGAAGAAGTCTCGAAATGGAAGTCATACTTGTTAAGAAGCTATGGCCAGTTCACCTAGTTTTTCATCTCCCTGTTTTGCTGCTTCCAGTTCCCTTTCTTCTTAGTCCTTTTCTTTTTTTTTTTTTTTTCAGCGGGGTGGAAGTGTTTTATTATAGCTTTGGTCAGACGGGCAGCAGCTGGCCAAGGGCTGTAGCTGGGAAGCCATCCAGCCCCCAACCAACCCCTCCCCCAGGCAGCGCATCCCCAGAGCAGGTGGGCAGCGCATCCCCAGAGCAGGTGGGCAGCGCATCCCCAGAGCAGGTGGGCAGCGCATCCGCATCACAGGGAGGAACCCACCGAGGCCTCTCTCCCACCCCTTCTTAGTCCTTTTCTAAGACTGAATCTCTTGACCACATTAAAACTTTAGAAAAAAAAAAAAAAGACAGGCTGAAGACAGTTGTTATCCAAGTAATGGGATGTTTGGAAAGCCAAGGAGCCTCAAGAATAGGAAATGCCAAGCTCCTACAGTTATGGGACTGACTTTGCCAAAATCATGTTTACAAAGTGACACTGAGGGTGGCAGGACAACAGATGAGACTAAATTTCCAGACACAACCGTCTCAGATACCAAATTCAGAGCCGTCACATGGGGCCTGTAGGTCCCTGAAACACAGACACAACCGTCTCAGATACCAAATTCAGAGCCGTCACATGGGGCCTGTAGGTCCCTGAAACACAGACACAACCGTCTCAGATACCAAATTCAGAGCCGTCACATGGGGCCTGTAGGTCACCAAAACACAGGATGGTAACAATCAGAAATACCTGACCCCCAGATTCTTCTAAATGCTCCTAGCTGGCAAAAATGGTCCCCTGTAACTTGGGGAAGAAAACAGACATTCCAGGTCAGGAAAAACAGAGAGTGAGATGTTTCAAGAAATACTCTTTTTATTCTCTGTCTCCACAAACAGCACTTTCTGTAGGCCAGTAACCAGGGTAGCTTTAACTGAAGTCAAAGCAGAGAAGTGAAGTCCCTGCTCCAGAAAGACCCATTATACACCAAAGGAATTGTAGGATGTGGCTACTACTTACCTCAAAGTACTGGGTGGGACTTCCTTGGTGTACCAGTGACTATTCAGGGGGTCCAGGTTCAACCCTTGGTCAGGGAACAAGATCAAACATGCCACCACTAAAGCTCCCGCATACCACAACTAAAACCTGGTGCAACCAAGTAAATAAATAAATATTTTTTAAAAAGAAAAGAAAAATAACTGGGTTGCATGTGTGAGAAAGCATCTTGATGGTGTTGGACAGGAGGGATACAAGGATAAGGCCACATGGAAGAATTTGTTAACATGAGCTATTCAACCATGATTCAAAATTCAATGTCGTGACTGAAACACATTGAGTTCTAATTGTGGGGGAAACAAAGCAGATATAAGTGATAGCCCAACATCCCTTAATTTATTTAACAAATTAATTAGTATGATAGGCATTGTTTGAGAAACATGACAGTATTACAAAACTGCTCAAATTTGCCCTTATAGAGTTTATATCATATAAAAAAGAAAATGAGGGATTTCCCTGGTGATCCAGTGGCTGAGACTCCACACTCCCAATTCAGGGGTTCCAGGTTCTATCCCTCGTCAGGGAACTAGATCCTGCTTGCTGAAACAGAGATGCTGCATTCAGCAACCTAGATCCTGTGTGTCACAACTAAGACTTGGCACAGTCAAATTTTAAAAATAATAATTGTGCATGACAAATAAGTACCTCATATTGCTATAATGCTATAAGAATTATAGCATTACAGTAGGATGAGGTAAACTGGGAGTGATCAGAGTAATGTGTGAAATTTCAACTGAGGTTGTCAGGACAGTACTTCATGTGAAGTCAACATTGAGGAACAACTTGTAGACAATGAAAGAGTTATGCATTGCACATCTGGCGGGGGGAAATACTCTGTAAAGAATAAAAATGAGTAGAAAGACACTGAAGTTGGAGAGTACCCAGCTTGGTCAAGGAACAACAGAGGGATCAAAGAGACTGGGGCAAATTTAACAAAAAAGAGAAAAAAAGAGTGATAGGATCACAAAGTTAATAGAACAATGCTGGTGGGTCCAGACCTCTGTAATGATTTTGGATTTGATTGAGTATAAAAAAGAGAGCTCTCTGGAAGCTTCTAAGCATGAAAAAGACTTGTCTAATACTTCAAAGGCATTATCCCAGCTGCTATGTAATAGTAGGTAGTGTGTGATTGGGGAGAGGGTGGTCAGGGAGAGTTAAATGTAGAATTTCATTACAGGAATCCAGCTGAGATGTGTTGATAGCTTAGGTCTACAGGTACAAGAAGATGGTAAGAATGGCCAAAGGCAGCCAAATAATTTGTCCTTCATACATTTTCTCCATAGCAGAAAGTAAAAAAGGACATAATAGAACAATGGCTTCAAAATATTTAAATATAACTGCCATTCAAGAATTCTATACTGGGTAAAATTATCTTCCAGTGCTTATGTCAAGTTAAACACATTTTCACACAAAACAGAGCTGATAGGGTCTTCCCTGGTGGCTCAGTGTAAAGAATTCACCTGCCAATGTAGGAGACGCAGGTTTGATCCCAGATCCAGGAAGATCCCACATGCCTCGGAGCAACTAAGCCCATATGCCATATCTTTTGAGCCTCTGCTGTAGAGCCTGAGATCCACAATGACTGAGCCCAGCTGCAGCAATTACTGAAGCCCTAGAGCCTGTGCTCTGCAACAAGAGAAGCTACCACAACGAGAAACCCAGACACTGCAACTAGAAGGTAGCTCCCACTTGCTGAAGTTAGAGAAAAGCCCTCACAGCAATGAAGACCCAGCACTGCCAAAAATAAATGAATAAATAAAAATTATATTCCAAAAAAGAGCTTAGAAATTTTAGTGGCAATAGAATTTCACTAAAGAACCTTCTAAAGAATGAACTTTGTATAGAAACAAATTAATCTTAAAATAAAGGTCTCAGTTACAAGGGTTTAAAACAGCAGGCCTGAAAGGGGGCCACTTTTGCTAAGCCTACATCAACAAACCAAGGCTTAATACCTAACAATTGCAGCCTCTCTCAGAAATGACTCTAATCAGTGACTCTGGAATTACTTGGTTAACTCTAGTGAGGTAATCTGCCTGATAGATAGGTGACATCCCCAAAAGGAAGATGACTTTGTTAGGGAAAAAAAAAAAAACAAATCCACTCACTGTTAGAAATTTTCTTTTTCCACCCTCTTCTGCATATAAAAGCCTTCCATTTGGGGACTTCCCTGGTAGAAGAGTGGATAAGAATCTGCCTGCCCATGTAGGGGGCACGGGTTCGATCCAGGAAGACTCCACATGCTGCAGGAGTCACAGCTACTGATCCTGTGCTGTAGAACCCCAGGCTATGACTACTGAGTCCATGCGATGCAGCTACTGAAGCCCCCATGCCTAGAATCTGTTCCACAATAGGAGAAAGCACCACAGTGAGAAGCCTGTACACTGCAAAGAAGAGTAGCCCCAGCTCACCACAATTCTAAGGGACACATGTACCCCAGTGTTCACTGCAGCACTCTTTACAATAGCCAGAACATGGGAACAACCTAGACATCCTTGACGGATGAATGGGTAAAGAAGTCGTAGTATCCATATACAATGGAATATTGCTCAGCCAGAAAAGGAACAGATTTGAGTTAGTTGAAGTGAGGTAGACGAACCCAGAGCCTTTTATACAGGGTGAAGTAAGTCATAAAAAGGAGAAAATAAATATTGTATATTTACGCATATATAGGGAATCTAGAAAATGGTACTAATGAACTTATTTGCAAGACAGGAATAGAGATTCAGACAGAGAGAACAGACTTCTAAAGACAGCAGGGGCAGGAAAAGGTAAGATGCATTGAGAGAGTAGCATTGAAATATATTTATATTAGCATGTGTAAAATAGATAGCCGATTTGAAGTTTAGGTCTAACACAAGGAGTTCAAGCTGGTGCTCTATAACAACATAGAGGGATGGGGTGGGACGGGGGCTCAGGAAGGAGGGAGCATACGTATGCTTATGGCCGATTCATGTTGATGCATGGCAAAAACCAACAAAACACTGTAAAGCAATTATCCTCCAATTAGAAAATGTGTATTTTTAAAGTCTCTTTTGAAACTCCATAGAAAATAAGATACTTAGGAATAAACCTGACTAAGGAGGTGAAAGAACTATATGCTGACAAATCTGAAACACTGCTAAAGAAAATTGAAGATGATTCAAAGAAATGGAGTGATATCACATGATCTTGGATTGGAAATAATTAATATTGTTAAAATGCCCATAATGTACATAGCAATCCACAGATTTAAAGCAATCTCCGTCAAATCATCTATGACATTTTTCACAGAACTAGAATAAATAATCCTAAAATGTATCAGTTCAGTTCATTCACTCAATCATGTCTGACTTTTTGCGACCCCATGGAATGCAGCACACCAGGCCTCCCTGTCCATCACCAACTCCCGGAGCTTACACAAACTCATGTCCATCGAGTCGGTGATGCCATCCAACCATCTCATCCTCTGTCATCCCCTTCTCCTCCTGCCCTCAATCTTTCCCAGCATCAGGGTCTTTTCAAATGAGTCAGGTCCTTGCATCAGGTGGCCAAAGTATTGGAGCTTCAGCTTCAGCATCAGTCCTCCCAATGAATATTCAGAACTGATTACCTTTAGTATGAACTGGTTGGATCTCCTTGCAGTCCAAGGGACTCTCAAGACTCTTCTCCAACACCACAGTTCAAAAGCATCAATCATGCAATGAATATAACAAAAAAACGTGCTATAAGAGCATAGTGATTTAAGTTAGTTTAAAAGGAGATAAATTATAAATTGACAACAAATTGATAAAAGAATCAGTAAAAGTATTGACAGAATGTGCAACCATTCTGTCTATAAATTATTTACATTGTGAAAACAGGAATTGGAAGAATGAACTTTGTATAGACTGGAGAAGGGAATGGCTATCCACTCCAGTATTCTTGCCTGGAGAACTCCAGGGACAGAGGAGCCTGGCAAGCTACAGTTCATAGGTCTCAGGGTCAGACAAGACTGAACAACTAACACACCCACACACACAATTTTGTATAGACAAAGGGAAGAACAAGATATATTACCATATCCTTTCATACTGTTACCTGACTGCAATACCAGGAGCAGACAGTTTTTATCAAACAGTAATTTTAATTTTTGAATTACACAGGCTTTGGTAACATCCCTCTTTTTAATCTTGATTTCTCTTATATTTTTGAGAATGAGGATGCTACTCAAACTTATCACTCTCATAAAAGATACAAATGTTGAAAATTTACATTTACAAATTGTAGCCCTGTCATACCCAAATTAAAAATGAGAATTACATGTCACTCTATAAAATCAAGATCACAAAGTCAACTGTCTTTCTCTTTTCTGGGGAGAGCAATAAGGAAAGGTAAAATTTGTTCATTTATAGCTGAGAAATTCTATAACCGATGCCAAGATAAATGGAGTATATCAATAATATGTACATTTCTGACATACAGAGTAAACACAATGTTTCTGGAATACAGTCTTTTGGCAACTTTTTATCTTAAGAAGTTTTAACTTGTGGTTCCAAATCTAGGCTACTTAAAAAGGATTCAAATGAACTTACATTACGAAGTAGTGTAATGGGAAACTTTTCTGGGAAAACATGATAAATGTAGAAAATGTATTCCTGGTGAATAATAGATTAGTGATTAAAAAAAAAAAGTCACAAAAGGAAGGAAGTGTTATAGCTGACAAACCTACAAGTACAGAGGGTAAAATAAAAAGCTTCTTTACTATCTAACCCTCAATGAATATGCAGAAGCTAGGATAACTTTGGCTCCTTTCCCAGCTGAATATAACTGAAATTAAAGTAATTACAAAAAAAAAAAAAAGTAATTACAAGGCTCAGGTTACTGCTCACCAATAGACTTGCCTAAAGTATCAATCACATGAGAAAATGTATAATTGCTCCTCCTGGGATACAAAATTATTCCAAACAATATGTTCCTGCTCTCAGAGATGTGAATTATGAAGAAAAATTGAAGTTAAGCTACCTCTTCTGGGAAGTGGAATGGTAGTCATTCAACTGAAGTTTTAAACCCAGCCGGAATCAACGAAATTCTTCCAAGTGAACTCCTTATATGTGTAAAATGGGCTGATAAACCAGATGAAATGTTACCTAAATGTTCATTCAAGATTAACTGATTTATAAATCAAAAGCACGTCATTTTGTCACAATACCCTTCATTTTACTCAGTCTATCTCTTAATTTTTTATCATGCCTCTTATCTCAAGTATTTGAAATCATTTACTAGATTGTGCTAAGTTGCTGCTGTGTCCTACTCTTTGGAGCCCCATTGACTATAGCTGCCAGGCTCCTCTGTCCATGGGATTTCCCAGGCAAGAATATTGGAATGGATTGTCATTTTCTTCTCAAGGGGATCTTCCCAAACCATGGAGCAAATTCCCATCTCTTGCATTTCCTGCATTAGCAGGCAGTTTCTTTACCACTGAGTCACCAAAGAAGCCTCCATTTACTAGGTTACCATATAATATAATTAGGGAATCACATGAAGCAGTTTGAAGTGAAAATATTGCAGTGGGTGTTACAAGTCACCTGGATTGACATACTTATTATAATTGGACTCTAAATTTGCTTTGTAGCTTCATGGCACTAGACTGTGGGTACCTTGAATGCAGAACTAGTGTAACATTCTTTTCATTACTACTGAACAGAACTGAAACTATCTGAATTAAAAATTCAATTTAAATTAAAAATAAGTTAAGATCTATTTTATTTTGGAATATAAAAATTTTAAAAATAATACTTGCTCAACAAGTATCATGCACATATTTGTATGAACAAGGCTAGATTGCTTTTTTTCAAGGGGCTTATAGCTTGGTGAATGAGTCAAGAAAATAGGCAATTTCAATACACTGTAAAGAGGTTTAAGACACAGCCAGTTCACATGTTACATGGAAACATAAAATAGAATCTAACCAAGTGTGGGGACCTAGGGGGAAAAAAAAAAAATCTTAGCACATTTTATGTGATCAATAAGTAAAAATTAACCAAGTTATAAACAGCATTCTGGTTAGACAGATTAATATATTCATTTATAAAAACATTAATTCCAGAAGCTTATTTTATTTACAAAAATGTTGTTTTGTATAAATTGTCTGCTCCTGTTATTACAGCCAGGTAACAGTATAAAGTGAAGTGAAGTTGCTCAGTCGTGTCCGACTCTTTGCAACCCCATAGACTGTAGCCTCCCAGGCTCCTCTGTCCATGGGATTCTCCAGGCAAGAATACTGAACTGGGTTGCCATTTCCTTCTCCAGGGGATCTTCCCAACCCAGGAATCAAACCCAGGTCTCCAACATTGCAGGCAGATGCTTTACCCTCTGAGCCACCAGGGAAGCCCCTAACAGTATAAAAGGATTCAGTAATTTTTATTGATCTTCCCTCTGTCTATAATACAAAGTGCATTCTTTCAATTCCAGTTTTCACAATGTAAACCATTTATAGATAGAATTATTGCATGCATGCCAGTACTTATGGATTATTTTATCAATTTGCTGCCAGTTTTTGTTTATCTTATTTTGGTGGCAGTGGTTTAGTTGCTAAGTCATGTCCGACCCTTTGTGACCTCATGGACTGTAGCCTGCCAGGCTCCTCTGTTCCCTTTTAAACTAACTTAAATCACAATGCTATTTATTTATTTTCTTTTTTTTTTTTTGGCCACGTAGCATGTGCAATCTTAGTCTGCAGACCAGCAATGGAACCCATGTCCCCTTCATTGGAAGCATAAAGTTCTTAACCAGTGGACCACCAGGAAAGTCCCCCAGAAGCTTATTTTGTGAGTGTTTTTATACACAAAAAAATGACAAAATGATAGCATATTTTTCCTACCTCATAAATCCTGTAAAAATAAATCATTTAAATTAACCAGAACCTCCTGTCTCTATTGAATTCATAACAGTAATAAGACAGGACCATAATGAAGTCAGCTGTCATTCAAGATATAGATACCTGATCAGTTTATAAAGCACTGAATATGTTTAAGTAAAATTATCTTGAGAGTTTATTAAATCACCTAAACTGAATACATGTTTAGACTCCTGCCTCACATTAATTAATCATATGCATTTCTTAATCAACCAAATTCAGTCCTGTTTCCTTCCAATGTTGAAACAGATAAATCTGTCTTTGTTTGAACATGAGATGAGGCTACTGGCTTGAGTTTACAGCTATATTTAATAGAAAATGGTTTTCTGAAACAAAAGATAAAACTCAGTAATGTGTGACGCTCATTCTATGAAAGTTGTGGACAAACTAGGACAGTGGAAGGAAGTGCAGTTGTGTCTTCCACCACACACTCACTCTGAGGGGGAGTCGTCCTGAGTAAAGCAGAAGGAACCGTAATCCCTTTTAGTTATTTAAATCTCTTTCTCCTTTTCCCTCCGTCTCTCTTTCCTTCTCCCTTTCTTCCTCTCCCTTCCCCTCTTTTACTACCCCTCTGTGCATGTGTGATGTAGTAGTTTTTATTGATGAATAACAAATATCCACACACTTGGTGACTTGCAGCAACTCCCAGATGCTGTTTCAGGGCTGTGCAGATCAGAAGTTGAGACAGTCCATTGCTGGATTCTCTGCTTCATGTCTCCAAAGCCCAAAATCAAAGTGCCAGCTCAGCAACATTCTGCTTTGGAACTTGAAGTCCTCTTCCAAGCACATGTGGTTGTCACAGAATTCAACTCCTTGCAGACTTTTTTAAAACATTATCCTATCAATTTACACTAAAACTCTATGAAAGTGGATATGTTTTTGAAACAAATTTCTGCATTCTACTGCTTCCCATTAGCCTTATTTTCTTGATGAAGGCAACATTCTTTAACCTGTTTATACATGACAGATAAAAATGGTATGATTTGTAAAGTCAGAGACAATGTTGGATGTTTGAAGGTTTGCGAGAATGGCGGGGGTGGGGGGGTGGGGAGGGGTTGCGGCGGCGAGGGAATAAGTCTCGAAGCTAAAGAAGCCACAGCATCTGCTAATGGAAATGTAAAGACATTATGAGGTAGCCACACAAAGATGAAGTTAAAGTTCCAGTATGAAATTGGGGTTCATTGCTTTTTGATAAATTTGTAAATGAATACTGTTAACAATCACAGAGGAATAAAGGAAAGAAGAGATCTTGTCAACGATGAAGATAAAGGATACAAACCATAATTCATGAGAGTGAGGGGAGAGTTTTGTCTTAAAAAAGCAAGGGAAGAGTTGAAATGTGGAAAAGAGGAGCATCCCATGAAGAGGAAGGATCCAGGCAAGTGTCATAGCAGCTAAAACATGGCTAGGCTGACTTAGAATATACACTGACACAGACCAAGCCACCATCAATGAAACTAGAAACAGTGACCTGAGCCATTGCAAAATGTAAAGCCAACATAATCCTGATTTTCTGTCCTGATGACATCTTAAGATGCAGTAGAATCAGGCATCCTCAAGAGATAGAGCAGAAAGAATAAAGCTGTCACTTCTCAGAACTTCCTTGGTGATCCAATGCAGGAGGCCTGGGGTTCGATCCTTGGTCAGGGAACTAGATCCCACATGCTGCAACTAAGATCCAGCACAGCCAAATGACTAAATAAAGTTTAAAACATACATACACACACATTTAAAGCCGTCATGAATCAAATGCATTTTTTGTTTATTTTTTTAAATTGGAGGATAACAGCTTCACAATATTGTGTTGGTTTCTGTCATCCATCAGCATGAATCAGCCACTGGTATGCATATGTCCTCTCCCTCCTGAACCCCCTCCCATCTCCCTCCCCACCCCACCCCACCCCTCTGGGTTGTCACAGAGCACTGGGTTGAGCTCCCTTTGTCACACAACAAATTGCCACTTGCTGTCTATTTTGCATATGGTAATGTAAATGTTTCCACGCTATTTCATCAATTATTCCCACCCTCTCCTTCCCCAACTGTGTTAAGTCTGTTCTCTATGTCTGTGTCTCCATTGCTGCTCTGCAGGTAGGTTCATCAGTACTATCTTTCTAGATTCCATGCTGTTGTTCAGTCACCTAGCCATGTCTGACTCTTTGCGACCCCATGGACTGCAGCACTGCCAGGCCTATCTGTCCCTCATCATCTCCCAAAGTTTGCCCAAGTTCATGTCCATTGCATCGGTGATACCATCCATCCATCTCATCTTCTGATGTCCTCTTCTCCTTCTACTCCTAATCTTTCCCAGCATCAGGGACTTTTCCAATGAGTCATCTGTTCGCATCAGATGACCAGAATACTGGAGCGTCAGCTTCAGCATCTGTCCTTCCAATGAGTATTCAGGGTTGATTTTCCTTAAGATTGACTGGTTTGGTCTCCTTGATGGCCAAGGAACTTTCAGGAGTTCTTGTTTCAGAATTCCTTTGGGAATTCTTTGACGTTCTGCCTTCTTTACAGCCCAGCTCTCACAATCGTATCTGACCACTGAGAAGACCATAGGCTTGACTATACAGACGTTTGTCAATGAGTAATGTCTCTGCTTTTCAACACACTATCTAGGTTTGTCATAGCTTTCCTGCCAAGAAGCAATTGTCTTCTGATTTCATGGCTGTGGTTACCATCCACAGTGATTTTAGAGGATAAGAATAGGAAATTTGTCACTTACTTTCATTTTTCCCCTTCTGTTTGCCATGAAGTAATGGGGCCAGATGCCATTATCTTAGGGCTTTTCTTTTTTTTTTTTTTTAATATTTAGTTCTAAGCCAGCTCTTCCACTTTCCTCCTTCACCCTCATTAAGAGGCTCTTTAATTCCTCTTCCATTTTTGACATGAGTGGTATCATCCTCATATCTGAGGTTGTTGGGTATTTCTCCTGCCTATGTTAATTCCACTTTGTAACTCATCCAGCCCAGCATTTCTCATGATGTGCTCAGAGTATAGATTAAATGGACAGGGTGATAGAAGACAGCCCTGTAGGGCTCCTTTCTCAGTCTTGGAACAATCAGTTGTTCCATGTGTTGTGCTTAGTCACTCAGGCATGGCCGACTCTTTACAACCTCATGAACTACAGCCTCTCAGGTTCCTCTGTCCATGGGGACTCTCCAGGCAAGAATACTGGTGTGGGTTGCCATGACCTCCTCCAGGGGATCTTCCCAACCCAGGGATCAAACCCAGGTGTCCCGCACTGTGGGCAGATTCTTTACCATCTGAGCAACCAAGGAAGCCCCAGTTGTTCCATACAGGGTTCTAACTGTTGCTTCTAGATTCCATACACATGTGTTAATATACAATATTTGTCTTTCTCTTTTTGACTTACTTCACTCTGTGTAATAGACTATAGATTCATCCACCTTATTAGGACTGACGCCAATTATTTTTTATAGCTGAGTAATATTCCATTGTATGTGATGTGAATGTCAGAAATATTGTGAATGCAGTTGGGAATTGAAGCCAGAGAGTTAATATTTGTAAAAATAATTTCACACACTTCATTAAAACTTGGAAATTCCAGCCATTATTCATGTGTTTATTATGAAGTACACTATCCATATCTGCTTGCATAATCCCCTAAAATGGGTATGATTGTACCTGGCAGTCCACTCCAGTATTCTTTCCTGGAGCATCCCATGGACAGGGGAGCCTGGTGGGCTACAGTTCGTGGGGTTGCACAGAGTTGGACACGACTGAGTGACTTAGCATGCCTATAGACACGGCACATACCTCACCCCATGGGATGCATGTCTGAGGTAACACAGCATCCAAATGCAGGTCAAATTCTTCTCCTGAGACTGTGGACTGCTACATTTTTTCTATATAATGTGATTTATTTCAATTAATTCCATATTCTTTAATGACACTAATTAACTAAAGGTGTTATTTATGTTATTGAATATAAGCTGCTAGAATGTTTCAAAAATACCTGGTATCATTATGAAGGAGGACAATATTTTTAATCATATTTAAAGCTTTTTCAGTGTATTAATGCAAAAATGCATTAGAAAAGAGTCAGAGTAGATTCCTGTTTTATACTCCTGAAAGACGCTGTAAATTTATTAAGGACATTACAACTGATTCTGATTAAAGTAGTTAAAGAATACAATCTATTAAAAATGTATAATGAATATTACTGCAGGAAAATTTATAAAAAGTATGTGCTATTAATGTCGAAGTCTATAAAACTAAAAGTAACTCAGTTTAGCCCTAACATATTTCACTGCATTGGGTTTTATATTTGAATAGTAAAACCTAAATCATGCTTCTTTTTCCTTAGCAGAATATTTCCTTGATGACTTAATTTGCAATAATTATGAAAGGAAATTACATGTTTTGTTGGAAGATTTGATAAGGTAATATTTTAACTTGAAGATAAGACAGTATGGAATTTTTAAAATGAACTATTTTTAGAGTCGAATTAAACTTGTCAGTGTTATTAGAATTAAAAAAAAAAATCTCTTGGCACATTGGAGCACAGAGTCCTGAGAAACTGTTAAAATGCAGAAGGATAAGAAATGTGGAGACCACCATTGATGATAAGCATTTTAACAATCTCTGCTATATAAGAGAATGTTAGTTAAAAAACCTTTTCAAAAATGAGTGAAACTCACCATATTAGGTGCAACTGACATTTAAAGTATTAAAAGTCACAATATTCATGATGAATGATGAATTTTTTGCTATAAGAAAGTATTTTTTGCATGCACCAGTAAGAATCATATGATTGTAAAGGCATAGAACTCACAAAAAAATTCTGATTATAAACAGTTGGTAATGCAAGAGAGGAAAGAAGCAACTTCCTTGAACTATATAAAATAAAAGTGTCAATTATTCATTTAGTAAAGAGTCTCAAAAATACTCTGAAAACTCATATTTTGATATAACTTTACTTGGCTTCTAATACTTCCAGTCAAACCATGAATGCACATTGCCTCTGAAACAGCAATGTTAGGGATTGAAATAAAGGTCCATAATAGTGATCCTGAAGGCTAGAAAGGAAGAGGGAGCTTAGTATGAAAGGCAGGTACATTTGACAACTAAGGGAGGCATTCCTGAAAACATGCTGATCTTAGAAAAGCTTTTCAAGAGCAGTTTTTCATATGAAATAATGGCAAAAGATGTCATTACCTTGTTTTCAAGATGCCTAACATTGCAGTTGATTAGTTGTCAGTCTCTGGGCTGCAGTGAAGGGCTGCTGGAGGTCCCCACATCTGCCTCCTGCCCAGGGAGGAACTGGTGCTCTAAGCAGAGAGGACCTGCTCACAAACCATCCCTGGGTTCCTTCCATACTCACTCTACCTACAGAATACTAGGGACGAGAAGCAATTTCAGTGAATGGCTTTTGTGTGCTTTTGTCACCAGAGTTTCCAGTGAGCCAAAATGATGCCGTCTTAGCGGGAGGTAAGGGCACATCACAAGTGGTCAGAAATCCAGAGTCAGCTTCCACCAGCGCTGATGACCATGAAGACCTCTTCCAGGCAGGAGAGGGAGTGAAACCTTGTAGGCGGTGCAGCTGCATCTACGAGCCACTGGTGGTGACGAGTTATCATCCTTCAGTGTCTCTTAATACACGTCTTTTGAGATGCAGCCTGCGATTGCACGGTTTGAGTCACTGTCATTTAAGTGATGTGTAGCAGTGCTGTTTTAGCTGGGATCTAGCAGCGAACAAAAGGGTCAAATCTTGCTTTCAAAAGAATTGCAGGAAATACTGACAAAGATGAGCAAATGAACATGTATTATAAAATGACTAAATTCACCATAAGGACTATGAAGAAAAATAAAACACAGTAAGGGGGGGGGGGTGATGTGATGGGAATTAATAATTAGATAAAGGGGTTAGAGTAGTCCAATAAATAACACTTTTATGGATGATGTAGTATGTATAAATGTGAACAAAATGCACGGGTCGTGGTGAGAGGAGGATATAGTGATTCTCATTAGTGTCTAGGTCACCTAGAGAAAAAATTATCTTCCAATCAATCTCTCTCAAATCCATCCATACTTCTGTAGACTGGTAATCTGCTGCCCCATCATTTCTCTCTTAAAGCACACTTTAATCTTGGCTCCTTCTTTCATAAGGCATGCCAATGCTCTTCACGAAATTCTGTCTTTCAGCTTTGAGCCTCAGCTCACAGAGTACCCTCTGCATGAACTGCTTTATCCATCTGCCCCTTACCTTTCAGTGGCACTCGGTGCCTCTTCATGTTTAAATCTGCAGAGCATTTTCACACTTTAGAAAGTTATCTTTGATGAAGGATCCAACTGACATCTTTACGTTTTGTCTGCCCAGCTCCCATCCCATCCCCTCCTTGTGGTTCAAGGCTTCTTTCCTGTTTGTACCCTCTGCCTCCACTCCTTCCACACGATGCTGGTGGATTTGTTAACAGCTGGTGGATTTGTTAACAGCAAAATGATCCCCCCACCACCAGGTAAGCACTTTTGCCAGGCTAACTTTGAAGAGCCCCTTATCTCCCTGGAGAAACACTTGTTGACATTTACACCACAATGACAAAGGGAAATGTCATAAAAAGGAGCCAATACCATAAACAGAATGAAAACATGGATGCCAAGTGACAATCCTGACAACAGTGATCCATCCATGGACCAACTTTCCTAGAAATCTGTCAGTCCTTAGAATCTAGAGCTATACAAGAGAAAAAGACAAAAACAGAAACATATCAATTTGATGGTTTTAAAATTAAAGTTAAATATTGCTCTCCCATATCTTCACCAATACAGGTAAGGCATTAGGTTGTACCTCCATATTCCTCTCTAGACCCTAAGATTTGACAGCAGAAGGAGAATGTTGCTGGTTTGCTGTAACATTCCCAGAGTTCGCTTGTGTATCTCTCACATTATATCATTTGGAACATATTTGTAAAACTCTGAATAAAAGGACAACAATCTCTGTCATATTTTCCATGTCACTTTATATCATAATCCTGAGGTGGACAACTGTGAGTCCATGTTGAGGTTTCTTTAGATTTTCCTTTTATTTTGATGTAATCATTTCTTACCCTCTGTGTTATCCCTATAACCACACATTATGGGTGCTTCAAGTTAATCTCCCTTAACTTCAGAAGTATTCAGGGAAGTCTCCATAATCAGCAGGGATTTCTAATCATTTTATGGCATGTGTCATAAGAGGAGATTTCTGACTATATAGATCACAACTGGGAAAAAAAGAAAAAAACCTAGTGACTTTCACTCATCCAAGACTTCTAGTGGCTTTGTAAACACTGTTTCTCTATTTTTAATTTATTTTTGCTTGAAGTACCTAAAACAGGTTTTTTTTTTTTTTTTTGGTTTCCTTACAAAATTATGATGAAACAAAACAGGACACCAAGTGTTTCCAAGAACTGGAAAATAAAAATTGTTTATTGGGGATTGATATATCCTAACTGAACAATTTATGCTGACTTTCCAAGGCATTGTATTCCAAGTGACTCCTTAAATTTTCATGTGTGCACAAATAAGGTGTCCTTTGGAGGCATGGCTTTGGGAGGCTAACTATCCTATGCTCAGACGCTCAGTCGTGTCCCACTCTTTGTGACCTAAAGGACTGAAGCCCCCAGGCTCCTCTGTCCATGGGATTTCCCATGAGACTCCAGGCAAGAACACTGGAGTGGGTAGCCATTTCCTTCTCCAGGGGATCTTCCCAACCCAGGGATCAAACCTGAGTCTCCTTCATTACACGTGGATTATTTACCACTGAGTCACCTGGGAATCCCAGAAGGCCAACTAGCTTTTACCAAAACCAAACAAAGTAACAACAACCAAAAAAAAAAAAAGTAAAGTATTGGCCATTACAAGACTTGGTGGACTGGTTGCTTTTATCATTATGGAATCACCTATAGATAGAGAATTACTAGCTTGGAATTTCAAGTCCTCAGCCCAAGCATGATAAAAAGGCTCTGATGCATTTTAAATGGGTTCATATGTGGCACAGTGGTAAATAATCTGCCTGCCAATGCAAGAAATGCAAGAGTCTAGAGTTTGATCCCTGAGCCCCTGGAGTAAGAAGCAACAACCCACTCTAGTATTCTTGCCTGGAAAATTCCATGGACAGAGGAGCCTGGCAGGCTGTTACAGCCCATGGGGTCACAAAGAGTCAGGACAACTGAGCAAACACACAGAGCACAGCCTTTTAAAAATCACTCTTTAAGTGATATCTTACATTTTATAGCTGTAGAATATAGAAATCTGTAAACACCTGACCCACCTAATCCTGCAGTTTTAATTAAGCAGTAACTGAATTAAAAGCATAGGTAAATCACTTACATGGAAGTTAGAGCATTAATTAAGAAAAATTATCACCCTTAAATTTCAGCTGAGTATATATGTGGAAAGATTTAGATGGATCTGGGCATTAAGCTCTAAGCTAGATAGTTTACATGCTAGGTGTTTCATGGCTCCAAAAACCACAGGCAGTGGTGTGGGTTATTATTCTGGATGGATGGATCCTGCCCCATAGCGGTTGTAAAGACGCATACCCGGAGTTAGAAGATTTCCAAGGGTACTGCATTGTCCTTCCAGGTCTAAATGGTAAAACCACTGACTCAGTCAAAGCTAACAAGTCAAAGCTAACAAGAAACATCCACTAGTTAACAATCATGAAAAATTTAAATGATGGCTGAGAGTAAGAAAGAAAAAGGTAGTAGAAAAAGAAAACCAAATAATGTTCCGGATAGTGGAAAAAGAAAGAAAGAAAAAACAAAAAAAAACAAAAAACCCGCCAATACCTCAAGAGTAGTTTCAGGCCTTTAGTAATAATGACGTAGACTTTATCCATTACATTTTAATTGACATATATTTAATTAATTAATATTAATATTTAGTACCATATATTTAATTATTGTATTTAATTGGCACTGCTTTCCTTATTCCTAAATATTACATATAAGTTGTGTTGATGCTCATTTACCTTATAATTTTCTTTCTGATGATTACAGAACAGTATATCTTAACTAGGAAAAAAAAACATAATCATCACCCAGAGATGGATATAGTGATGGATTCAAGTGTGCATCTCTATTGTGAGGAGAGAACTTCAGGAAATCTTCACTAAATGAGGAGAGACCTGCATTACATTAGTGAAAGGTTGTGAAAGTGAAAGGTTGCTTCTGAGTCGTGAAAGATACCAGGATTCTTGACCTCTGGAGGAAAGGAATTCAATCCAGAGCCAGTGACGAGGCTTTATTGCTCAGAGTTTTTGTGTAATAAAGTTTTATCAAAGTATAAAAGAAATAGAGAAAGCTTCTGACATAGACATCAGAAGGGGACAGAAAGAGTGCCCCCTTGCTAGTTTTTAGCAAGAAGTTATATACCTATTATTAAGCTGCTAAAAGGAAGTATCTCAAAACTCAGAGAGTGGCACCAGCCTCCTCACCTACAACGTGCATTTTGAGATAACATCTGCACAAGGTCAGTCACCCACGGCCATGAAACAATTGACATGATTCTTGAAGAAGGCAGGTTTCAAAACAAATATGTAGTCTCATTAACATAGCTTAAGAACATTTGTATGAGTAAAACATACTGGTTTGTTGAGCCATTATGGGTTCTGAATCTTAGGTGGAACTGACTTGAAGAAAGACAAGAGTCTAGGGTAAATGCATAGATGATTAACAGAGCTTAAGAAAAACATTTCCATAAGAAAAACACATTGGTTAGCTCCAGGTTTGAGAAAAGTTAAGTTTAGGTGGAACCAGCTGTCATCATGGCAACACAGAATTTTAGAAGAAACCTCCTTTTAATTTTGTATAGAGAAGGGAAAAAAAGTCAGGCACTTGTAGTTTATTTCTTTCTGTCTTTTAAGAGAGAGAGATAAAAGTGGTCTGACACTTGCGGCCTATTTCCTCCATTTGGAGACCCCTAGCCTTCCTGCCTGTTACCCTCTCAAAAGCATGCTGTTGTTGATTTTCTATAAAGTTAAAATATAAGCCATTGGATTAAACTGTGGGAAAAGATGGAATTCTGGCAATAGCATCAATTCCAAAATCCTTATAGGATTGCCCTGTAACTCAGGGAATTCTCAATGTGTATCTGGAGTACCTTGCCTGCATAGGATTTCAAGTCCCACCAGTCAGTAACTGTTGCATGAGAATCAGAAGGTTGAAAGGATTGGGGTGCCCTATTAATCTCTCTTTAGTAGTGGGGAGCAGAAGTGCATGCTATGTAAAAGTGAGTACTTTTTTTTTCCTTCAGCTGTTTTAGGTTATTTTCCTCTCAAGCATTTGCCTTGGTGCTATAAGGTAGCAGTAATAATTAGTGGCAGTGGTTTGGTAAGTCATGGAGTGGGGAAGCAACAAATTACTGATTCTCTGGATAAAACTGATGAAGAGGGACTTCCCTGATGGTCCTGTGGTTAAGACTCCACACTCCCACTCTCCCACTGCAGGGGGCATCAGCGTGATCCCTGGTTGGGGAACTGAGATCCTGCATGCCACTGGATGAGGCAAAAAAAAAAAAAACTCATGAGTAAAGTCTGAAAACTGCAACAGTCTTCTTGCTTCCACATCTTTAGTTCCTAAGTAATGTATAAGTGTCTGATTTCCAGTATTTGATACTTCTTGCTTGGAAAAAAAAAAATGTAAATATGCCTCTTCTATAGTAAATCCTGATTGATCCAGGTAAACAATTTACCATTAACTCAGCCAAATTCTCCTTCCATAGAGAATTACACAGTTGAAATTCTGAATATGGGACAGTGATGTTTCTGAAATGATACCAGTTTCATAGTTTCATGTAGGTATTACTGAACTACATAAGAAAATATATCTCTATCTGCACACTTACTGTTGTCAATTATTTTTGTTTCATAGGAAAAATTAGTGTTTGAAAATATACAGAAGCACATTAACAAAATCTTTAACACGTCAAATAATGATTTATTCTGTAAGTTACAATCTTTCCATAAGCATTGATCTTGATGAAACAGTCAAATGTGCACCTGGCAAGTTGAGATTTTCAGTTGGCACATCACTGGGTTATTTGCATCTGACAAACAAAAGCATTCTGAAAACCATCACAAGGGAAATTGTAATCTGTCAAAGAGTGAGTATAGAGAATTATGGATGAGTTTCAAAGCTTCCTTTTTTTGTGTGACATCAACTCTCTTAAAAACTAGTCTTCTAACCATGCTTTCAAACAACTGTTTACAAAAGTCACATAACAGACAGAAAAACAAGAAACATTAAAAACTGTCAAAAAATAAATTAAATGGAAGTAGAAGTCAAGTCAGATATAGCAATATGAAAGAATAACCAAGTAAAACAATTAAAAGAAAAAATTAAAACAAAGTACATTTATAGGTAGGTATGCACATGTATAGATGTATGAATATATAGATGTGCACATATATATATATACGTATATAATAAACAACCATCTATTCTTGTTTATAGATCTGAATGACTAGGTGGAATTTTAGACCAATGGAGGAAGTCTGGCATGCCTAAAAGTAATTTTCAGCCCCTCACACTGCTACCATCACAAGAGCAGTCATTATAATAATTACCATAATTATCATATAGAAAAGCATTCTGAAGCCATGATTTGTGGTCATTATTCTATTTGTTCCTCATAAAAATATAGAATTGTTAATTCTGTTTTAACAAGAAGGTATTACGGAGAATGTTTATGGATTAATTTTGCTACCTCATTAATTCAGAGGTTCCTTATGAATAATCCACAAAAGAAAAAGATCAGCAGTGCATCTCTTTTCAGCTCAACAGGTTTTCTTTTATTTTTGCCTTTCTCTCAAGTATTTATAAGCAAGAAAAAGGACTTTACCAAAAGGACCTTACCAGTCCCCACAACTTGACTAAACTTCAGACATTTAAAAAAATTAACTTGTATTGGGGTATAATTGCAGCATGCAGCCTGGCATGCTGAAGTCCGTGGGGTCACAAAGAGTCAGATGTGACTGGGCGACTGAACAGCAATAGTTAATTTACAATGTTGTATTAGTTTCTGCTGTATATCTAAGTGAATCAGTTTATATATACACACTCTTGTTTAGATTCTATCCCATAAAGGTTAGAATAGAGTACTGAATAGAGTTCCCTGTGTTATATACTATGTCTTTATTAGCTATTTATTTTATATATAATACTATATATATTATATATATGTCAATCCCAGTCTCCCAATTTACCCCATACATTTTTACCCTGATATCCCGAGTCTTCAGTCATTTACTTTAGTAAACGTAAATTCCTTCCTCCCAGGTGGAGCTAGTGGTAAAGAATCTGCCTGGCAGTGCAAGAGACTAAGACACCTGGGTTTCATCCCTGGGTTGGGAAGATCCCCTAGAGAAATATCCACTCTAGTATTCTTGCCTGGAGAATCCCATGGACAGAGGAGCCTAGCAGGCTATGGTCCGTGGAGTCGCAGAGTTGGACACAACTGAAGCAACTCAGCACACACAAAAAGCCCTCCATCAATATGTGAATGTTTTACAACCCTGGAGTGTCTTTCTAGAGAACCTGGGAGTTTTCCTTCCTAAAAGAAATAACCAAGATAGAGTCAAAAAGGACAGACTTTTGGGCACAGTGGAGGAGGGAGAAGGAAGGATGACTTGAGGGGGTAGTATTGAAACATATACATTACCAGGTGTAAAATAGATATAGCCAGTGGGAATTTGCTGTATGTTGCAGGCAACCCAAAGCCAGTGCTCTGTGACAACTTAGAGGGGACGTAGGAAGGGAGGTGGGAGGGAGGCTCAAGAGAGAGGGGATATATGTATGCCCTTGGCTGATTCATGTCCATGTATGACAGGAACCAACACAGTATTGTATAGTAATTATCCCCCAATTAAAAATAAAATAAAAATAAAATAAAAATGTTTTAAAAAGGAAGAGTGCTTTTACCCCAGTCTCTGTGGAAAAGGGGGAGCCTCACTTCCATAAGTGCCAATGAGTAAGAACAGATGGGCAAGCTTGAGGCTGAGGGCCTGCAGTACCTTCTCATTAGCTCACTGTGTTTACAAACCCCTGCGGTCACCTGTTCAGGGGAGTTGAGTTCAACTTTTCTTCTTGAAATACTCTTGATCATTATTTCAATGACTTGAGTAAAGTTTTCCTTACCTATTTAATTCTGTCTAATGCAATGCTTTTTGAATGATCTGTGACTGTTTTCTATTAAGTAAATAATTAGATCTTACTCTCAAAATCTATAATGATAGCTGCCTTAGTGTGGACTGCCCTAGCAGAATACTATAGATGGGGTGTCATAAGCATCAGCTATATACTTCTCAGTATATATTCACAGCTCTGAATGTTGGAAGTTCAAAGTCAGGGCGACGCACAGTCAGGTTCTGGTGAATGCCCTCTCACTGGTTTACACAGAGCCATCTTCTCTTCCATCCTAACATGGCAGAAAGAGAGAAAGGACTTACTCTATTTGTCTTTTTATAAAGACACTAGCCTCATTATGGGGACCCCATCTCTATGATCGAATTACTTCCTAAAAACATCACCAGATGGGACCATCCCAATGGAGTTTAGGGATTCAGCATATGAGTTTTTTGGGGGATACAATCCACAGTCTATAACAATAATAGCTCATGTTATTTATAGTCAGCAGGATTTATTAGAATGTTCAAGGTAGTATGCATTTAACAGAGTAAGAATTTCCAGGTTGGCTTTACTTCATTATTTTTCACTTAAGTTACCTAAATTAATTATTATAAAAATTCACCAGCTTTTAAAAACAATTCTTGAATAAATTATAAGAATTTCAGAAAATCAATTGTTCTTTGGTCAAAGAAATACCAATATACTTAGCAAATTGAATCTATATTAAAACTCAATTAATTCTCAACCATTGAAATCAATAATAGTGCATTTATAAATTTATTTTAGTTGCAAATTCATTTCATGTGCTTTAACTAACATTTGTTGAGTATGCCCCTGTTTTTCTCAGCAAACATCTACAAGATCATTATTGGAAGAAAAGACACATTACAAATCTAACCTGTTCAACTGAATAAATCATTGATGCACCATCGTTATTGCTTCCAAAATGCTCTGAACTTTTAATCTGAGATATAAATTACTGCATGCACTTTATAAAACACTGAGCTTGTGGAGCTCACTTAATGAACATAGCAGGACCTTTCTGAGTATATATTATTTCTGGGGAAAAAAGCTGTATCATCATGCTAAAAAAATAATTAGACCCTTTAGACATACATTTTTGGAAATAGTTTAAATTGTTTAATAAAAAAGTTTTCTTGAAACACCCTGCATTTCTTTTCCCCACTAGCAAAGTCTGTCTTAAAGAGTATTTAGCCATTAATATGAATATTAGTTGTGATATTATTCTTCTTTTCCTTTCTCATGGCCAACAATAACAAATAACAATATTTTAATTATTGAGTATTCAAAAACAAAATATATTCATGATATAAGTAAAAGTCACTGTAATAAATTATAAAAATTGACAAATTGGAAAAATAATGTCAATACACAACAAAAGCATTAATTTTGTGAAGAGAAAAACTGAATTTATAGGACACTAAGTAAAGGAGTACAAGTGGAGGTTAAATGTGAAAAAACTATCCCCACTTATAAGATTAATATAAATTAAATTCTTATGAGACATTATTTTTAGCCTATCATATAGGCAAACAATGCTCAATGTATGAGTTACAGAGGAAAGATTAGAAATTGTTCACATTCCTCTTCTTTAGCCCACATGTTTGTAATTAAATACAAAAAATATGCCTGAGTATATTACATTTTGAAAAGCAGTGTCTTCTGTAAACTTTTCACTTTCGATTACACTAACACCATTGAATTTATGTGCTTATTACCAAAGTACAATGATTGTTTTTCATTTTAAAGGCATGGGCAAAGTTTGGCAGAGGTTTTATTTTTAAAAAAAGATTATTCAAAAAAATGGAAGAGCTCCAGGAAGTTGTCTATCTACTAATATGAAAATCTCATGACTGGATTGTATTGAGATTAAGAGTAAAGGAGAAGAGTCACCTCCCTGCCTGTGTCATCAGACCTCCTGCTTCCCACAGGGCCGAGGAGGGAGGAACTCACCCCCTCAACCCCGGGTCCCACAGCCTTCCCTTCCCTGCCATCAGTTTCACTGTCAGGAACCAGTCACCACAGGGCTGCCCGGCCACTTCCCCCTGCACCTCCCCCTGCTCCTCCACCCTATCTCCCCCACCCCACTCCCCTCCTCCCCTTGCTCCTTCCCTGCTGCTCCCCCTTCCCCCCGCCTCCAAGTCAGCCAATTCAGAACCAGATAGTTTGTTTCTGATTGTATGGATTTAGAATTGGATTTAGATATATATTTTATAATTAATGTCAGAGGCTTTTTTGATTATGTTTCCTTATGTACTGTGCTTAGTCACTCAGTTGTCCACCTCTGCAACCCCATGGACTGTAACCCACGAAGATCTTCTGTCCATGGAATTCTCCACGAAAGAATAATTGAGAGGGTGCCATGCCCTCCTCCAGGGGATCTTCTCAACTCAGTGATTGAACCTGGGTCTCCCACACTACAGGTGGATTCTTTACCATCTAAGCCACAGGGAATTGAGGACTTCCCTGGTGACTCAGATGGTAAAGCATCTGCCTACAATGCGGGAGACCCGGGTTCACTCCCTGGGTTGGGAAGATCTCCTGGAGAAGGAAATGGTAATCCACTCCAGTATTCTTGCCTGGAAAATCCCATTAATGGAGGAGCCTGATAAGTTACAGTCCATGGGATTGCAAAGAGTTGGACAAAACTGAGAGACTTCACTTTCCTTCTCCCTGTGCTATACAATAGGTCCTTGTTGGTTATCTATTTTATATATAGTATTGTATGTATGTACACTATCAATATCAATAAACTCAGACATGCATATGACACCACACTTACGTAGAAAGCAAAGAAGAACTGTGATGAAAGTGAAAGAGGAGACTGAAAAAGTTGGTTTAAAACTCAACATTCAGGAAACTGAGATCATGGCATCCAGTCCCATCATTTCATGGCAAATAGTGGAAGAAACATGGAGAAACAGTGGAAACAGTGACAGACTTAATTTTCTTTTGGCTCCAAAATCACTGCAGATGGTGACTGCAGCCATGAAATTAAAAGACTCTTGCTCCTTGAAAGCAAAGTTATGACCAACCTAGACAGCATATTAAAAAGCAGAGACATTACTTTGCCAACAAAGGTCCATCTGGTCAAAGCTATGGTTTTTCCAGTAGTCATGTATGGATGTGAGAGTTACACTATAAGGAAAGTTGAGTGCTGAAGAATTGATGCTTTTGAACTGTGGTGTTGGAGAAGACTCTTGAGAGTTCATTGGACAGCAAGGAGATCCAACCAGTCTATCCTAAAGGAAATCAGTCCTGAATATTCATGGGAAGGACTGATGCTGAGGCCGAAGCTCCAATATTTTGGCCAACTGATGAGAAGAACTGACTCATTTGAAAAGGCCCTGCTGCTGGGGAACATTGAGGGTGGGAGAAGGGGATGACAGAAGATGAGATGGTTGGATGGCATCACCGACTCAATGGGCATGAGTTTGAGTAGGCTCCAGGACTTGGTGACTGACAGGGAAACCTGACATGCTGCAGTCGCAAAGAGTTGAACATTACTGAGTGACTGAAATGAACTGAGTGTATGTATGTTAACCCCAACCTTCTAATTTATCCTTCTCCCCCTTTCCCCTTGGGTAACCATGAAATTTGTTTTCTGTGTGTGGGGGTCTATTTCTGTTTTGTAAATAAGTTCATTTGTATCTCTTTTTTAAATATTCCATATATAAGTGGTGGTGTATGATGTTTGTCTTTCTTTGTCTCACTTAGTATGATAAGGTCTTGGTCCAATCATGTCTCTGCTAGTGGCCCACCTCTGTTCCTTTTTATGTCTGAGTAATATCCCACTGTGTATATGTACCACATAGTCTTTATCCATTCCTCTGTTGAACATTGAGGTGGTTCCCATGTCATGGCTGTTGTAAATAGTGCTGCAGTGAACACTGGATTGCATGTATCTTTTCAACCATAAGTCTTAACTGAAAAATAACTGCAAATTTGAACTTACTATAAGCCCTTAGGCCAGTGTCTTCCTAAGTATTTTATGTTCTGAAGACTTCCTTTCTTTGGATGTGCTTCAGTGCTTTTTACTTTTCCTCAGTATAAAACTCTTAGCTCATTGCTCTTTTTATAAATGCAGTACTCCATTTTTTTTTCTGCACAAGTTATTACAAAAAGGTTGATGAAATTCTAGCTTTTGTGTAGTATATGTCACTCACTTTTTTGTTCTAGACTACCAAAAAACTTCTTTCTTTAAACCCCAATAGTTTCAGTAGCATATTCTCTGCCCTTACTACATCCAAGTTCTGTACTCAGTACACTCATTTCATTTTCTTATATGCAATTTCAAGGCACTCATATGCAATTTCAAAGAACTTTTGAAAAATTCCCACCCCCCAAACTTAGTCTGTTCACTTAGAAAGACATTTTGGACAACTTCTCCATCCTTCTCTCCAGGGAA
Source organism: Cervus canadensis (assembly GCF_019320065.1). Lineage (NCBI taxonomy): Eukaryota > Metazoa > Chordata > Mammalia > Artiodactyla > Cervidae > Cervus > Cervus canadensis. The sequence continues at coordinate 68,361,177 of NC_057398.1, forward strand.
TCCTGATATGTTCATGGATTTCCACTTGGAGATCCTTATTGAAAGGCATTTAGAATCTTTTCCAACATTTCCCTTTCAGAAAACGGTGCAAAGAAACTAGGTTTTAGACCTCCTGGGCCAAGGTAACTACAGGAAACACCCTAGAAGTGAAGTCACGGAGCCCACAGGAGTGGGAAGGTTCAGTGTTGACACGTGGGGCCAGTGGCGCCTCAGAGAGGCCCCCACTGCCTCGCCCCCTCAGCAGGGCGTTTGTCACCTGTCTGTGCACTCTGCAGTGAGGAAGGCCTTGACCTCTGACCCCTCCTGCCGCAGGGGCTTGCCTTTCATCATTTTACCTCCACACCTGCCCGCCCGGTCTGACCCTCATTCCGCTTTCTCTTCTCCAGCTGCCTTCACATTCCTAATGCCTCTCTGCCTTCCTAGCTGCACTTCAAGACCATCAGGCTCCTCCCTCACCGGTGCGACCAGCTCCTGGTCCAAGTGGCAGCCAGCCTGTGGTCTCCTTTAAACCTTGACTGTGGTCTCCTTTAAAACTTCAATGACCCTGTGTTAAAACTGGACTCTATCTGTATCAATTTACTAATTTCTGTTTTAGGAGAAACCAACACTTTCATTGATATTTCCAAGTTCACTGGAAAAGTTACTTACATCACTCTCATACAATAAAAGCAAACCCATCCTTCACTGTAGCCCTCTTTGTTCCCAGTTTTTTTGTACCAGGATTTACTGACTGTCTTGTGTGAGATTTGTCTGTATCATTAGTTTGTTCACTAGCCGTTAGTTTCGTTGAGATCCTTCACTTTATTTTTCTGGTCAACTACTAGTCTGATGAAGGCTTGCCAGGTGGTGCAGGGGTAAAGAATTCCTCTGACAATACAGGAGATGTGGGTTCAATCCCTGTGTTGGGAGGATCCCATGGAGTAGGAAATGGCAAGCCATTCCAGTATTTTTTACTGGAGAATCCCATGGACAGAGGAGTCTGTTGGGCTATAGTTCATGGGATCACAAAAAGTTGGACACAACTGAGTGAGCACATACACACACTGATCTGATTGTGATTGCTTATTATCGGTTGCAATGATGTATAATTTATATATCATATACTCACCCACTATAACCATACACTTCAATATTTTTACTGTATTATTGAGTTGATTAATCATCAACACATTCCATTTGAAATATTTCTACACAGTGTCTCTTGAAATGAAGAACTAATTTTAATGTCCAATTTACCAAATTTTCTTTCATTACTCATGATTTTTCTGGTATCATATCTAAGAATTCCAGACATAGTTTAAACTCACAAAGTCTTTATCCTATGTTTTATCCTTTTAAAGATCATTTTAGCTCTTACATTTTTGTCTACGTTACATTAAAAAAAAAAAAGACAAGCCCACTGACAGGGAGAACTTATTTGCAAATCATTTATCCAATAGTAGACTGATATCCAGAGTATATAGTGAAATCTTAGAAATAAAAAATAAGACACACTTAGAAATGACAAGATATTTGAATAGATATTTCTCCAAAGAAGATGTGTAAGTATACAGAAATGTATTCAGCACAGTTCATTGTTAGGAAATACAAATTAAATCTACAATGATACATCACTACACACTAAAATGTAGAAACAGATGTCAGAAGAGAGTAAAAAAAAGAGTAGAAATATATTTTATTCAATTAGGTCAAGTTTCTTACCATTTCAGTTTTGGTGCCAAACTTAAGGAGAATGCCATTTTAAAGAGAGCTTTATGGATTCAGAATTGTGGGGAAGGTCCAGAGATGGACTATTACCTAAAGAAAGGTATCTGAATTTTCAGCATGACCCCATCACCCTTCAGGTGAGCAGAGCTAGAAAGAACAAAACACCCTTGACCTCCTTCATCACAGGGCCTCTAAGGCTAAAAGGGAAAGTGATGACCATGCAAATTGTACCCGGATCCCTGAGTCCTTACAAGCATGTGCCCTGCATTGAAAGAGAAGTTCAGGAAGCAGTAGGGGCACAGAGGCCATGCATCCTGATGCGAGAATGTGGAAAGCATTTCCTTGCTACAACAACCCTGGAGGGAGACATCATGCTTTATTATCTGATAACCATTGTATATGGTTTTCTATGCGTTTGTGTTTACTTGTCAAAAGGATTATAGTGGTGGAGGCAGGAGTTCAAATTGGAATTACCTCACCCTTGACTTTATGCCAGGCGAACACCATTCCTTTCTCATATGTGTTGGAGCAGTACCTCTGCTACTGAGCACTTTTTTTTTTTTTTATTGAAGTATAGCTGGTGTACAATATTAAATAAGTTGTTGTTGCTTCAGTCTCTCAGCCATGCCAACTCTTTTGTGACCCCATGGACTGTAGCCCACCAGGCTTCTCTTTCTCTGTCCTTGGGATTTCCCAGATACGAATACTGGAGGGGACTGTCATTTACTTTTCTATGGGATCTTCCTGATGCAGGGATTGAACCTGCGTCATCTCCTGTGTCTCCTGCACTGCAGACAGATTTTTTACCACTGAACCACCACCAGAGAAGCCCCATTATATAAGTTACAGGTGTGCAACAGTGCTTCATAATTTTTAAAGGTTATACTCCATTTACAGTTATTATATAATACTGGCTATATTCCCCATGTAGTACAAAATATCTTTGTAGCTTATTTTATGCATAGTAGTTTTATCTCTTAATCCCCCATCATTATTCTGCCCCTTTTCCCTCTCCCCACTGGTAACCACTAGTTTGTTCTCTATATCTCTGAGTCTGCTTCTTTTTTGTTATATTCACTAGTTTGTTGTGTTACTGAGATCCCACATATAAGAGATATCATTCAGTATCTGTCTTTCTCTGATTTATTTCACTGAGCATAATATCCATGTTGCTGTAAATGGCAAATTTTCATTTTTTATGGATGAGTAGTAATCTGTTGTATGCCTGTGAATATATATATATATATATGTATATATACATATATATAATGTATATATACATACATACACACACACACATCACATCTTCTTTATCCATTCATCTGCCGTTGGACACAAGGTTACGGAATTCCATATCTTGGCAATTGTAAATAATGCTGTTATGAAGAGTGGGGTTCATGTATTTTTTTGAATATTGGTTTTTGGTTTTCTTCAGGTATATACTCAGGAGTGGAACTGCTGGATCATATGGTAGCTCTATTCTTAGCTTTTTTAAGGAAAGTTTATACTGTTTTCTGTAGTGCCTGTTGCAATTTACATTCCCACCAACAGTGTGGGAGGGTTCCCTTTTCTCCATATCCTCACCAACATTTGTTATTTGCATACCTCAGTGTGTATGTGTGTGTGTTTTAATCTGCATTTCCCTGATGTTTAGCGATGCTGAGCACCTTTTCATGTGCTGCTATTGAGTATTTTTAAACTGATATATACAGGTATAAATCTTAACACCTATGCAATTTCTTTTATATTACTCCCACTTAGATGTGGGGTCTAGGCCCTTTCTTGTAACTAGAGTTGTTACAGAGTGACAAGGGCTTACTTATCACTGACAGATTTCCTGGAAATAACACTGTGTGATGTCCACAGTTAAGCCTGAAAAGGCCATGAGCCACCCAGGTCAGTCTCCTGTTGGAGTCCTCCACAACCAAGAATGAGCTCTGCAGTCCTGCCTGCTGGGATGAAGCCCAGGCCTCGTGGGGAGGCTTCCTGAAGCTCCTCCAGCAAACCCAGCTTCAGCTGCAGACGTGGCAGTGACGTCACCTCCAGAGGAGTCCAGCTTCTAGTGTTAGTGTCAACCCCAACCTGTGGGTCTCCTCTCCTGAGACCCCAGCATCCTAGAGCAGAAAGAACCATCCCCACTGCACCCTGTCTGAATTCCGCACCTTGGGACCATGAGCAAAATACGTGGTGTCACATGCCATGAAATTGGGGGTTAGTTTATAAAATATTTTATAATAAAAGCAACTAGAAAACCACACTTGTGGAAAATTCACAGGTGTAGCCTGTGACTAGCTGATGTACAATATTACAGAACAGCGATTAAAATTGGTTTCATTCCTTCCTTCCCTAGTCTGTGGCCTTCTAGATGCCATTTCTGGAAGTAACAATGGTTACTCCTTCCAGATTTATTGATGGAACGATCAGATAGCACTGATGCTCTGAGAAGAATTTTACTAAGAGCTTTACCTACATTTACTCATTTATTCTTTGTTCTCAGGTTGTAGCTGGAAGGGGAGTCCTCTGCTTCATTCTGATTTCCTTCCAAAACTGGGTGTCTGAACTGCTGTGCTTTACCCCATTTTGAATGACATTCCTCCAATGCCTTTTGAAATACATTCCCTGGGGACATGCCTGGCTGTCTAGCGGTTAGGATTTTGCCTTCCAAAGTAAGGGGACGCGGGTGGTTTCAGGTTCAATCCCTAGTCGGGAGCTAAGATCCCCCTTGCCTGGAAGCCAAGAATCCGAAAACATAAAGAAAAAGTGAAGCAATATTGTAACAAATTCAGTGCATTAAAAAAAAATCTTGTTAAAAAAAGGAATACATTCACTAATTCTCTTTTTATGTTATTCCTCAATTTCCTTATTTATACATAGGCACACACATTTCCCATCAAGCTGGAAGCACTAAAATTGTTCATTTAGAGTAATGTAAATTACCTATTATTTTCCACTCTTGGTCATACCTCAGTTTTTGTCTTACTTCATCAAGGACCCACTTAATCTGTTAGTTCAGATACTTGGAGGTGAGGTGAGTCAGCAATGAAGGGCTTCCCTGATAGCTCACACAATAAAGGATCTGCTTGCAGTGCAGGAGACACAGGTTCAATCCCTGGGTTGGGAAGATCCCCTGGAGAAGGGAATAGCTACCCGCTCCAGTACTCTTGCCTAAAGAATCCCATGGACAGAAGAGACTAGCTGGCTATGGTCCATGGAGATGCAGAGTCAGACATGACTGAGTGACTCACACTTTTTTTAAAATTTTTTTTCTAGCAATGATAAACATTTGTACTCCACCTGGGCTTCCCAGATGGCTCAGTGGTAAAGAATCTGCCTGTCAATGCAGGAGATACAGGAGACAAGTGTTCCATCCAGGTTGGGAGGATCCCATAGAAAGTAAATGGCAACTCACTCCAGTATTCTTGCCTTGAAAATCCCATGGACAGAGGAGCCTGGAAGACCACAGTCCATGGGAACAAAGAGTCAGATACAACTGAACACACAGGCACACACATATCATATCTTTTAAGGGTACCTACTTTGTTTTAACAGGGCAACTTTTCATCTTTCTCCTGAAGTTTTCATTTCTATGTTTTAGGTGGCTGGTCACTTATCATCCTATAGCCAGTGTTCATGAGCATGAGAATGGGGTGTGTGATTAGGTATTGAATTATGATCCAGAACATACATTTAATCCTGGAGTTTCAGGTTGTTTAAAATTATTCATTTAGAAAAGAAATCACTACATTTTCACCCAACCTACAGGTGAAAACAGTGATTTTTGTTACTTGTGCAGTGAGTAGCCACGATTAACACACAATAACAGATAATTTGTTAAATAAATTGGCAAAGATTGAGAGATAAGTAAGTTTGTATATTTAGGTGCATAAAGAGAAAAAAGGAAGTGATTATGTAGAGAATAAGAAGGATTTACATAATTTGATCAGTATATGCTTAGAGAGAGAATATGACAATTTGCAATTGAATTTCGATTGATGCTGCTTTATATTTCAACTGGAACATATTTTAAATTATTTGATTAGAAATGTCTGGTGACTTAGAAATATTAGAAATGACAGGAGATGATATACATATATGGAGTAGCATTCATTTTATTCTCAACATGTTAGCCTTGTCCTTCTTCACCCTGTGATGTTCACAAACAACTATATTTGGGGAGCAGGGAGTTTTATCTCATATAAATTGTTTTCTTAAGCAGAGAGGAATCCGTGACCCTGGGATTCAGTTTCTGAAATAAAATGTTTACTCTGAAAAGCCCAGTTTACCCATGGAAACACACTTTATGGATGGTAGCAGTTGGACTTATCCTGTGCAGAGTGCAGTTCACTCTGAAAGTTCTGTGATGAATCATCACCACGGTAATGTAGCAATGCACATTCTGGATTCTGTACCAAGTGACGTTTGTGAGTTGAGAGCGTCACATACGGTGGCAAGTGAGAAGGACTCAACCTTGAGAGTTAGGAAATGGGCAATCTGGACTGTTGCTCTGGAGGTAGGTTCCTACTGATCCTCTGAAGTCCGTTTCTTCAAATGGCCTGGTTAATTTTTACTGAAGTATTTTCCCCATCCTTTCCATTTCCATCACTCTAGTTTACCTACACCATTATAAATGTATTTTTTTCTAGTTTTATTTGATTCCTTAATTTATATTTTTTGATTCTTTTGTCAGCTGGTTGCATTACATGTCTTTATAAATTTAGAGAAATGTACAATTTTCTAGTGCCAGTTTTGTACACACTCTACCAGAGAACAGAAGGAAAGACCTGAAGCAGGAGAAACATGAGTTCTCCCCAACAATGGACATTACAGAAAAAGGGGATTACAGCTCAACTCTTCTGGATGTAGCTTCCCAAATCTACAAGTACTGGAAGTGTAAATCAAGAGACTTTTAAAAAGGAAAGATACTGGGAATTACTGGTGGGATTTCCATGGGTGGATGTGGGCAGGATCACTGTTTGACTGTTTCCAGGGAGGTTGGTGAGATGGGGCAGTGCTGTTGGGTTAGTAGGATAAATTTTTGGCCACTGAGGGAAGGAGAATCTTGGGTTGTGGTCTCCAGGCTGTGAGTATGGAGATGACTTTCAAAAAGAATATGGGGCTCTGTTGTCTTCCACTACAGGGTCTAGTAGTATGATGAGGTCTAGAGTATGATGAGGAGTTGATAGAGGCAGAATTTTAGTGAGGAAAGACTCGAGCTCCTGCCCATTCTTAGCTAGCACTTGGTCCAGGCTGCTCAAATCAGTGCTCACATCAGCCATGAGACTTTGAGCATCACAGACTTAATTAAGCCACCAAAGCCCAGCACAGATGACCACCTCCCCAGTTAACGCACATTAACTCATCATTCAGACTAGGTCAGTGGCTGCCGCTGCTGCTGCTAAGTCACTTCAGTGATGTCCAACTCTGTGCGACCCCATAGACGGCAGCCCACCAGGCTCCCCCGTCCCCGGGAGTCTCCAGGCAAGAACTCTGGAGTGGGTTGTCATTTCCTTCTCCAAGGGAAGCTAATTCTTGGTAGAGCCACCATGTGACCTTTGGTTTAGAAGGTCCTGGGCTCTGAGGCAAATTGACAGCCAAACAGACCACTGGCCACTCAGCAAGGTGACCTGGGCATTAAAAAGGCTGTTGTGACACAGTTGATTGTGTGAAGAATCTGTGAAGGATGGACAGAGTTGGAATCCTGTGGTCTTTCTGAGGGGCTTTGCTCAGAAGAAGCTTGTATTTTGGATCAGGAATTGAAATATAGTGACAAATGGTGGAAGGACGATTTGAGCTGTTTCAGGCTGAGGCATCTACTCAAGGGCATCAGCTCTCATCCACAGAAAATTAGGTGCAGGAGAATTTGAGAGATGGGAACATTCATCATTATGTGACTTTTAGAAAGTCACTTGATCTCTCTAAATTTCAACACCCTCCAATGTAACATATGGCTCACAGCCCCCACTTTGTTCCCCCTTCCTCCCCAACAGGGCTGGGTGTCAGAGGAGGTAATCATAGATATTCTCCATGAGCTGTAAAGCCTTGTTTCTGCGAAAAAGCAGGAGTAAGTTTCCGTCCCTACTTACTTGCAGCCATGCAAATGCTCTCTCTGCTTTCAACCACTACTAAAGGTCCACCTTATTCTTGCCATCATTGAAGACTGAACACTTATAGAATGCTTTTGAAGCAACAGTACTTTATTTTCTATTTATTTATTTGTCTATCTATCTATTTATCTATTTGGCTGCATTGGGTCTTAGTTGTGGCATGTATGATCTCCGTTGCATCATGCAGATCTTTCGTTGCAAGGCACTGACTCTCCAGCTGTGGCACTTGGGCTCAGTAGCTGCAACATGTGGGCTTAGTTGCTCTAAGCCAGGTGTGGGATCTTAATTCCCTTACAAAAAATCAAATCCCCATTCATGCATTGCAAGGCAGATTCTTAGCCACTGGACTGCCAGGGAAGTCCCTCCTTTATTTTTTTAATATTTTAACTGTACATAATCGATCTTGGCCTCATAATACTAAAAATAGGCCATGTTAACATTTCTCCAACTCAGCACAGGGAACTGAGGCAAAGAGGGATCCATACGTCTTTCCCAAGTGCCTGCTTCTCCTGAACAGGATCTGAATCCAGTCCATCAGGCATGGTCACCATGTTCTGCTGAGCTTCTAGGTCTCAGTTAAACAGAGATGTTTGTCTGCACAGCCAGGAGGTAGGTGTGTTCAGTGCACATAAACCGCAGACCTTCCTAAGTCCACCTTGGATTCAGGAGGCCCTGCTAGGCATCTGGTGAGGAAGGGGACCGAGGATTGAACTGTGGATCAATGATTATTAGTTTCCCTGTGGTCTTGTGCCAGCAAGAAGTCAACAGCTGTCTCCACTATAATGTGTTTCCCAGGATACTTTGCCCAAAAGGCCAGAAGAAACGTCCATCAGGGGTCAAGAACATCAACCTCCAGCTGGGTGAAGAGGGTTCGTAGTTGGTCACAAAATAAGATGCATCCTATAACTGACCCACTTGCAGGTACCCTGGAAATTTTCTCATTATATTCATTCTTGAATAATTATTGTAGTATGTGCAGTTCCTCCTATTTAAGAAAAAAACTGTGAAATATTAAGCAATGTTCTTCTTTTATTTTGTGCTCAAATGGCAACTTACTACATCAGGTGGTACTGTTTTAACTATGGAAAGAGAGATGCATTTTAAATTCAACATCTGGTTCATGCTTAAGAGTGAAGATGGTCTCTAGTTATGGTTTGGACATTAGCTAACATTTTAACATTAGCTGTGAATATGTTCCTCCCTGAAGCTATGTTTCAAGATTTCTTTAAATTATTAGACTTTATATAGAATAGGATTACACTGACATAATGTTGTACAGACAATACAAAATTTCTGTATCCTATCACTTCAGTTTCAGCTATCATATGTTACTTACAGATAACATATGTGTGGTTCATTTATTATAATTAGTGAGATAATGTATTTTAGTAATTAAAAGTCCACAGTTCACCTAAGATTCACACTTTGTTTTGTTATATTCAATGATATTTTAAATGTGCATAATATTTATTCCCATTATGGTACCATACAGAAATCTGTACTCTAATTTTACAGTGTATTATTGGTACTCAAGTGATAGAAACAACCCAAAGACTGTCATGTGTTGAATGGACAAATGAAATATGATATATACTCATAATGGTATACTATTCAGCCATAAAAATGAATTAAGGATTGAAATATGCTACAAATGGATGGACCAAATAATGCAAAAGTATATTATAGTTAGTGAAATAAGGCAGGCATAGAAAGACAAATATTGTATGGTTCCTGTGCTTATCACTCAGCCATGGGATCCTCATTCATGGAGCAAGGGGGTCCCTGCATCCATGTCCATGCATGGAGGTACTAGCAGGTCCAGGGGTCCAAATCCTGCCCATCATTATAAGGTGGGCTCAGTGGTCAAGGAACCCAGGGCAAGCAAAGGTGGATTAACAGCCAACTTTGGCACAGTCATTAGTATGAAAGGCGCCTTGGGGCTCGCATCCCCCTGGTCCATCACAGACCCAGAGAGTTGTGTGGCCTTGTGTAGACGCTGTAGGTTACATGTGTTTGTGCCACTGTCGTTGCTTAAACAAGGACAGAAGCAGATAATGATCGGGGAGATATTTCATTGTACTGGGTGACATTACCACAAGCCTTACATCAATTAAACCCTGTAGTGTACACTTAAGTTAGTCATTTCAGTTCAGTCACTCAGTTGTGCCCAACTCTTTGTGATTCCATGGGCTGCAGCACACTAGGCTTCCCTGTCCTTCACCAACTCTGGGAGCTTGCTCAAATTCATGTCCATTGAGTTGGTGATGCCATTCAACCATCTCATCCTCTGACACACTCAAATAAATCTCACAGTGGAACTTGATAGTTAGCCTAGTGACCATGACTCTTATAAATCTCCACAGCTGGGTGAGAAACAGTTGGCATTCAGCCTGTGCTTCCTCTCCATAATGAACTGTCTCACTAAATGTATCACTTCTGTGATTGTGGACAGCCACTGACTCAGTGGACATGCATACATTGTTTGGAAAATGAAGACTGGGAAAAAAAATATCACCTGATTGATAATAGCTATTTCAAATAGCTATTAGACTGAATTCCTCTAACAGTTTGCTTTTAATCAAAAACAAAGTCTCAAAGAAGACTTGGTAAGGACAGTAGCTATAACTGTGGATCCTGGGGCAGCAGTGATCTGGGAAGAAATCCAGAAGACGGGGGTGATTTACCAGAAGCTCTACACAGCAGAAAGGTCGTGGGTCTCTGTCTTTGAAAGCTGGCATGCATTTTAGTGTTTCTTTTTTCCCCCACTGGTTAGGTTATCATTAGTTAAAATGCAGAAGTTCTATTTCATTTCTTTCCTGCTCCTGTCCTTTGCTCTCCTTTATCCAGCAAACAGAATGATTCAACTGTAGGTCAGTACATAGTTACTAACTGCCCACATGCCTATATCCCACCCCATGTCCCCATCAAAAAAAGAAAAGCAGAACCCAGTGATTGGTGAGCAGCCTCACCAGTGTCCTGACAGTTACTCTGTGTCTCACTAGTTCCCAAGGAGGATCTGGTGGAGGAACTCCCCCAGGGCTGGAATGAGGAACGAGAGCCGAGCACCCTGAAGGTAAGATCACATGTCTTTATCTGGGATGAGACTGTTGCTTCACTTCTTTAGTTTGTATTCAGTCAAATACAATTGTAGTAGTCTGACAATGTACGTTATCACTGATATGTAAAATTTACTTGGTTGGGGGAATATTGGGGGTAAATCTATTATAAGCACAGACCTGATTCAAAAGGACATTTAAAAAAGACAGCATCAGTTACTGCTGCATAGCAGTACGTACTTTCCTCAGCAGAAATTTTTCCTCCTTGAAAAATACATTTTTAATTGTTGGTCAAAGTGAAACTGAGAGATCTTATGTGAAACAGGCCAGCCTTTTCAACAGGGGGTCCTCTCTGTCTTCTTTTGGAGCCATTGACTTAAAGAGTTTTTGTTTTCTGAGGACAAAAATAAGATCACAGAAGACTTAGTGCTGACGTCCTCACACTGTTTTCTTCTCTCTAATCATAGGTGCATGGAACAGCCAAAGAGATTGCTTCATATACAAATATCTACATCCCTCTGCTCAGATACATTCAAAATGACGAAGGTGCGGCTCTTTGCCACCTCTAGTTAGAGATGAGCCCTGAATTTGGGTTCCTACAGGTGGTGAGGTCTGTGGGCACAGAGCAAGAGATTGACCTCCCAGGAAAAAGTGCTGGCCCCATTCTAGTGTCTCCAGAAGCAACTGCCTCATTTAGATGGTGTGGAATTGTATGAATGAGGGTGTTTGGAGGTTGGGGATAGGCTGAACTCACATAATGTGATTATGAATCTGCCTGTCTGTGTATTTTCTCAGGAGATATTTCCTACTAGACAATTAACCTGTCAATTTTCTTTGCAAAAAATCTTATCACCACTGCATGCACTCTGTGTCTTCCCTCTTATGCCTTCAACATAGCTCTTCCCCAGGTTCGGTTCGTGTTCCCTTTAGTTGGCTGGAGATGGTACAGAGATCAATGTTCTCAGCTTTTGATCTCTTAAGTGGAAAAGTCAAACTGAAAACCCAGGGCTGGGTCTGAGTATGAATGCTCTGGACCCCTGACCTGCCCGTGTCAGTGAGACGAGTGATCCTTGGTCATGGAGCAAGGGGTCCCTACTCCATGTTCATGCCTGGAAGTACTAGTAGCTCCAGAGTTCCAGACCCTGCCTTTCATTATAAGGTGGCCTCTGTGGTCACAGAACCCAGGGCAGCCACTAGGGGGATTAATGGCTGACTTCAGCAGAGTCATTAGTGTGAAAGTTACCTCTGGACCCTCATCCTTCTGACAGCTCACAGAGAGTTGTGGAGCTTCATGTAGACAATACAGGTCACATCCATCAGTGTAGGTGTCAGAGCTTAAACTAGGGCACACACAGATAAGAATCAGGAAGATGTGTTACTGTATTGGGTAGCATTACCATTAGCCTTTCGCTTGATGAAATCCTACAGTGCACACCCGAGGATAGTGGCAACTAAGAACTCAAAGTAGAACTTGATTGTTAGCTGGGTGACCATGACTCTTGCTGAAAATCTCCTACCTGGCTGGTTTAGAGATGGTCAATGCTTACTCTGTGCTTTCTCTAATCAGTTGTTCAAATAAATGTATGACCCTTGTGAGTATGGACAGCAACTGACTCAATGGACATGCACAGGCTGTATAGAAAACAAATATTTATACAAAAATATAGTATTATTGATAGTGGCTAAATTTAAATGGTAGGAATTCAGTATTATCAAATCTTGTTTTTTTTATTTTCTTTAAAATAAGTGATTAGTGAATTAATAGAATAGCATACATTGCCCAGGCTTGAATTCAGTCCTCTAAGAGTTCATTTCTAATCAAGTACAAAGTCCCATGGAAAACATGATGTAGTAGCAGCAACTGTGGATCCTGGAGAAAGAATGATCTGGGAAAATATCAAGAGACAGTGGCAATTTAGCAGAAGCTCAAAATAAGCAGGAGGAGTCATGGGTCTCTTTCATTGAACAGTAGCATTCATTTTAGAGTGTTCCTTTTTTTAAGACTGAATATTTCCTTTTGATTAGGTTCCTTTTAGCTAGAGGGCAAAACTCTGTTTTCATTTCCTTCCTCCTCCAAAGAGGATGGATGAACTCAAGTTCAGCCCATGCTTATTAACCTCCCACATCCAAACACACCAGCCTGTGTCCACACAAAGAGAAAACCCCCTGAATGATTCCTGAGCAGACTCAACAGTATTCTAACAGCTACTCTGTGTCCCTCTAGACTTCACTGAGGACCTGCCAGTCAACCCAGCTTGTGACAGGACAGAAGGGACTGGGTGTTTCTCCAAGGCAAGCTGTTTTTTTTTTTTTTTTTCCTGATCTGAGATAGAAATATTGCTTAATTTCTCTTTAGGTAGAATTAAGTTATGAGTCTTTGAGGGTATCTATCCCAGATAGAAATAATTCCCTTGGTTGAGATATTGCGGAATGAGAGTCTTATTACCAACTCACAATGCCTCAGTCCACAGGATATTAAAATTGTTACCATCCATTACACACTGTAGGGTACAGCATTCTCTCTCCTGCAGCAACCTTTCCTTTAAAGAAAATAATTCTGCAATTTGCAACCCAAATGGACTTGGAAGTTCCATCCTTCAGGCAAAGGTCTTCCCTTTCATCCTGAATACCAGTAATTTGATCTTGTTGGGTTCCCTGGACTCCACTGCTGTTCCTCATCAGGTTTTCTTCTCTCACCAAATGAACCAAAGATTGTGCATCAGTGTGATATTATCCTCATAGTGTCTTCTGTACTTGCAGGTGGCCTTTCAACATGTGAAAGTGGTATGTTTTCTAGAACCTTTCTCTTGGGGAGAAAAAACTTAGTAGATGAGGAAGTTGGGGTTTTCTCACTGGTTTTAGTGTAGAGGCCAAGCTGATTCTAAATTCCTTCTGGGAATGACTATAGGGGCCCTGGTGATAGAAAATAGCTTATAAGTAGAATAATGTGGAAGATTACTGTAGTTCCAGGAAAAAGCTGTATTTTGGTTGATAGTGTAGGTTTGTGTCATGGAACTAGGTATGTCTCTTTGTGTAAAGGATAGAGTGATTCTTTGTGTGTATGTGATTTTTTTGTGTGTTGTGTTTTCCTCAGTTTATGTTACCCTAAACATCATTGTTACCGGTGTCAACTTCTCACCCAAAATTCACATCACCATTACACAATGAATGAGCATCTATATAAGAATTAAACAAAGTATACACATTCACTGTATGCTTGATTTTATACCAAGTGAAATCCTTTAACCTGGAAGACAAATCCCATCGCTACCCAGGGAAATGTTTACAGGATTCTTTTAAATTTGTATTAATTTTTTTTAATTTTCTTCTTTTTTTTTCCATTTATTTTTATTAGTTGGAGGCTAATTACTTTACAATATTGTAATAGTTTCTGTCATACATTGACATGAATCAGTCATGGATCTACACGTATTCCCCAACCCGATCCCCCCTCCCACCTCCCTCTCCACCTGATCCCTCTGGGTCTTCCCAGTGCACCAGGCCCGAGAACTTGTCTCATGCATCCAACTTGAGCTGGTAAGCTGTTTCACCCTTGATAATATATATGTTTCGATGCTGTTCTCTTGAAACATCCCACCCTTGCCTTCTCCCACAGAGTCCGAAAGTCTGTTCTGTACATCTGTGTCTCTTTTTCTGTTTTGCATATTGGGTTATCGTTACCATCTTTCTAAATTCCATATATATGTGTTAGTATACTGTATTTGTCTTTATCTTTCTGGCTTACTTCACTCTGTATAATGGGCTCCAGTTTCATCCATCTCATTAGAACTGATTCAAATGAATTCTTTTTAATGGCTGAGTAATATTCCATGGTGTATATGTACCACAGCTTCCTTATCCATTCGTCTGCTGATGGGCATCTAGGTTGCTTCCATGTCCTGGCTAGTATAAACAGTGCTGCGATGAACATTGGGGTGCACGTGTCTCTTTCAGATCTGGTTTCCTCGGTGTGTATGCCCAGGAGTGGGATTGCTGGGTCATATGGCAGTTCTATTTCCAGTTTTTTAAGAAATCTCCACACTGTTCTCCATAGCGGCTGTACTAGTTTGCATTCCCACCAACAGTGTAAGAGGGTTCCCTTTTCTCCACACCCTCTCCAGCATTTATTGCTTGTAGACTTTTGGATAGCAGCCATCCTGACTGGCATGTAATGGTACCTCATTGTGGTTTTGATTTGCATTTCTCTGCTAATGAGTGATGTGGAGCATCTTTTCATGTGTTTGTTAGCCATCTGTATGTCTTCTTTGGAGAAATGTCTGTTTAGTTCTTTGGCCCATTTTTTGATTGGGTCATTTATTTTTCTGGAATTGAGCTGCGGGAGTTGCTTGTATATTTTTTGAGAAAAATCCTTTGTCTGTTGCTTCTTTTGGTATAAATTTGTATTAATTTTTTTAATTGGCCGTGCTGGGTCTTCATTATTGCACAGGCTTTTCTCTACTTGTGGCAAGCCAGGGCAACTCTAATTATGGTGTGTAGGCCTCTCGCTTTCGTGGCTTCTTTTGTTGCAGAGCATGGGTTCTAGGGCTCTCGGGCTTCAGTAGTTTTGGCACGTGGGCTCAGCAGTTACAGCTTTTAGGCTCTAGAACACAGGCTTAGTCATTGTGGCCTGGCTTATATGCTCTGAGGCATGTGGAATCATTCCAGACCAGGGATCCAGCCTCTATCTTTTGCATTGTCAGGTAGATTCTTAACCACTGAGCCACACAGGAAGCCTTACAGGAATGTTAATGAGCAAAACTGTTTCAGAATCCCCCTTATTGTGTCAATCACACCTTCATTTAATAGTAAATCTCATCTCTTAGTAGGTCTTATAACGTTTTGATTAGTCATGATTCATCACTCTGCTACTTCCCTCATTCAAACTCTTTTCTATTAGAGCTTCTGAATGAATCCTCCCCACTCACCCATGGCCCCCAGTACTGGAGAGGCTCCTTCCTTCTGCGGGGAGCCCCTGGTTGTACCCACATGCCGCACCTGGTTCTAGAGCAATCTGACAAAGGAGGAGCCTCCAGGCATGGATGTAGGAAATTCAGTCCAGCTTTGCCTCTTAAGCTTTGAAGTGTCCAGTTAGTTCTGTTAACTCAATGCACCATGATGTTTAGCACAGCTCTAGAACTTTTCCATCTTTCTATTAAAATTGTGTAATCATTGAACAGACCCTGCCTGTGTCAACCTCCTTCCAGCTCTTGGAACCACCATTCTACTCTCTGTTTCTCTGAGTTTTCCTTTGGATACCTCAGGTAAATGGAGTTGAGCAGTGTTTATCTTCCTGTGACTGGCTAATTTCAGTCTTACCAATATCCTCCCGCTTCATTACTTATTTCAAGTGACAAGATTGCCTTCATTTTTAAAGACTGAATCACATTTCAGTGTATGTATGCAGCATGTTTTCTTTATTGATTTACCTGCCTGGGGACACTGGGCAGTTTCTCTATATTGGTTGTTGTGTACAATGTGGCAATAGACATGAGATTGTAGGTATCTCCTGGACATTCTCATTTTATCTCCTTTGTACGTAAACTCAAATAAATGATTGCTGGATCTTATGATAAGTCTCTTAATTTTTTGAGGGACTTCCAAACTGTTCCATAATGGTTATGCCATTTCCCATTCCCACCAACAGGGCACAAAGGTTCCACTTCTCCACATCCTTGCTAACATCTGTTATTTTTCTTTTATAATACTTATCCTGAAAAGTGATATCTCTTTTTGACTTGATTTCCATTTCACTGACACTTAGTGATGTTAGGCACTTTTCTTACATATATTTATCATTTCTATGAAGAAAAGTTATTGAAGCATTTTACACATTTTTTAAACTCAGTTATTGGCCTGCTGTTGTTTTGAGGTTGAGTTGTAGTACCTTCTTATATATTCTGGATTTTGTCCCTTATTCAAAGTTTGCAGATACTTCCTCTCCTTCTATAGGTTGTATTTCTATTGATTGTTGAGGAGACTATCCTTTCTTCTCTTGGTAATTTTAGGACCTTGGCAAAGATCACTTGGCCACACATGTGTCAATTTATTCGTGATTCCCTTCTTATGGTTCACTGATCTCTCTTCCTGTTTTGTTGCCAGTAGAACACTGTTTTGACTGTTGTGGCATTCTTATGTGTTTTGAAATCAGGAAGCCTTAAGGCCCCATTGATCTTTGCCCTCAAGATTGTTTTTTCTCTTTGGGTTTCATCTGGATTATATAAATATTAGTATTTTGGTTTTTTTTTTCCATTTCTATAGTAATGTCATGAGATTTTGTGAGTGGTTTGTGTTGTCTAAATCAAAGACTTTAAAAAAAGAAAGAAACTGGGATTTACTGGTGGGATTTCCATGGGTACATGTGGACAGGATCACTGTTAGGTTGTTGCCAGGGAGTTTGATGAGATGGGGCAGTGCTGTTGGGTTAGTAGAATGAACTTTTGGTCACTGAGGAAAGGAGGGTCTGTCTGTTGATTCTCAAGGAGAATCTTGGGGTGCAGTCTCCAGGTTGTGAGTATGAAGATGATGTTCAAAAAGAATATGGGGCTCTGTTGTCTTCCACTGCAGGATCTAGAGCATGATGAGGATTTAATAGAGTCGGAACTTTAGTGAGGAAAGACTTGAGCTCCTGCCATTCTTAGCTAGCACTTGGTCCACGCTGCTGGAATCAGTCTCAGTTCAGCTGTGAGACTTTGACCATCACAGACTTAATTAAGCCACCAAAGCCCAGCACAGATGGCCACCTCCCCAGTTAACGCACATTAACTCCTCATCCAGACTTGGTCAGGTTAAAGGGAAGCTAATTCTTGGTAGAGCCACCATGTGACCTTTGGTTTAGAAGGTCCTGGGCTCTGAGGCAAATTGACACCCAAACGGACCACTGACCACTCAGCAAGGTGACCTGGGCATTAAAAAGGCTGTTATGACACAGTTGACTGTGTGAACAGTCTGAGGAGGATGGACAGAGTTGGAATCCTGTGGTCTTTCTGAGGGATCTTTCTCAGAGGAAGTTTGTATTTTGGATCAGGAATTGAAATATAGAGACAAGTGGTGGAAGGACGATTTGAGCTGTTTCAGGCAGACGCATCTTCTCAAGGGCATCAGCTCTCATCCACAGAAAATTAGGTGCAGGAGAATAAGAGAGATGGGAACATTCATCATTATGTGACTCTTGGAAAGTCACTTGATCTCTCTAAATTTCAACACCCTCCAATGTAACATATGGCTTACAGCCCCCACTTTGTTCCCCATTCCTCCCCAACAGGGATGGGTGTCAGAGGAGGTAATCATAGATACTCTCCATGAGCTGTAAAGCCTTGTTTCTGTGAAAAAGCAGGAGTAAGTTTCCACCCCCACTTACTTGGAACCATCCAAATGCCCTCTCTGCTTTCAACCACTACTAAAGGTCCACCTTATTCTTGCCATCATTGAAGACTGAACACTTATAGAATGCTTATGAAGCAAAAGTGCTTTACTTTTCTATTTATTTATTTGTCTATCTATCTATTTATCTATTTGGCTGCATTGGGTGTTAGTTGTGGCACATGGGATCTCCCTTGCATCTTGCAGATCTTTCGTTGCAGGGCACTGACTCTCCAGCTGTGGCACTTGGGCTCAGTAGCTGCAACATGTGGGCTTAGTTTCTCTAAGCCAGGTGTGGGATCTTAATTCCCTTACAAAAAATCAAATCCCCATTCATGCATTGCAAGGCAGATTCTTAGCCACTGGACTGCCAGGGAAGTCCCTCCTTTATTTTTCTAATATTTTAACTGTACATAATCGATCTTGGCCTCATAAAACTAAAAATAGGCCATGTTAACATTTCTCCAACTCAGCACAGGGAACTGAGGCAAAGAGGGATCCATACGTCTTTCCCAAGCACCTGCTTCTCCTGAACAGGATCTAAATCTGGCCCATCAGGCATGGTCACCATGCTCTGCTGAGCTTCTAGGTCTCAGTTAAACAGAGATGTTTGTCTGTACAGCCAGGCTGTGGGTGTGTTCAGTGCACATAAACCGCAGGCCTTCCTAAGTCCACCTTGGATTCAGGAGGCCCTGCTAGGCATCTGGTGAGGAAGGGGACCGAGGACTGAACTGTGGATCAATTGTTATTAGTTTTCTTGTGGTCCTCTGCCAGCAAGATGTCAACAGCTCTCGCCTTTATAATGCATTCCCCAGGATGCTTCACCCAGAAGGGCGGAAGAAACATTGCTCAGTGGTTCAAGAGCATCAACCTCCAGCAGCGTGAACAGGGTTCATTGTTGGACACAAAATAAGGTGCACCTTAAAACTGACCCACTTGCAGGTACCATGGAAATTTTCTCATTAATTTCACTCAAGAGTAATTATTGTAGTATGTTCAGTGCCTCATATTTAAGAGAAAACTGAAATATTAAGCAATGTTCATTTATTTCATGTGTTCAAATGGCAACTTAGTACATCAGGTGGTACTGTTTTAACTATGGAAAGAAAGATGTATTTTAAATTCAACATCTGATTCATGTTTAAGAGTGAAGATGGTCTCTAGTTATGGTTTGTGTGAGGTGAGCAGAAGTAACGCAACTTAGATTAGGAGTAGGCCTTCCTACTTGGTAAGATTATCAGGTAGCTTTCGCTTAACAATGACCACTGTTTGCCAGTTAGGCACTTAACACTGACCGATGTTTGCCAATTAGGAAATTAGGAATGGGGCTGAAACCCCCAGAAAAGTCCCAGTGCGCGCGAAAGTAGTGACCAATGAAATTGCTTTGCAAACGTGTAACCAATCCGCTTCTCACCCTATAAATTTGTGTAACAGCTTGGGCTCGGGGCTCTCTGACCCGCACCACTGCATTGCTTGCGGGCAGAGAGTCCTGGGTTGAGTCAGTAATAAACTTTCCTTCCTGCGAGTTGCATTGTCTTGGAGGCCTTCTCTCTTCCCGCTCGGGGATTCAGACATCGGGCATAACAGTTTGGACATTAGCTAACTTTTTAACATTAGCTGTGATATGTTCCTCCCTGAAGCCATGTTTCAAGATTTCTTTAAATTATTAGACTTTATTTATAACAGGATTACATTGACATAAAAGTTGTAAAAGTAGTACAGAAAATTCCTATATCCTATCACTTCAGTTTCAGCTATCATATGTTACTCAGAGATAACATATATGTGGAAGGTTTATTACAATTAGTGAGATAATATATTTTTAGCAATTAACAATCCATAGTTCACCTTAGATTCACAGTTTTTATTGTTACACTCAATGCTATTTTAAATATTCACAATATTATTTATCACCATTATGGTACCATACAGAAATCCATACATTAACATTTACAGCATATTATTAGTACTCCCATGATAGAAACAACCCAAAGACCATCATGTGATGAATGGATAAAAGAAATATATATATATATACACACTCATAATGGGACACTATTCAACCATAAAAATGCGTTAAAGATTGAAATATACTACAACATGGATGCACCAAATAATACAAAAATGTATTATTGAAAGAATACAACAATTATTGTATTATTGAAAAAAAAATGGCTAGTGAAAGAAGGCAGGCACAGAAAGACAAATATTGTATGATTCCACTGGTTTAATGTATGTAGAACAGGCAAACACACAGAAACTGGAAACAGAAATTAACAAAGCCAAGAGGCAAGAGGGACAGTGGATTATGACTTAATAGGTACAGTGGTTATATTGGATCTGATGAAAATGATTTAGATGTGGATGGTGTTGATAGGTACCATTGTGAATACAGAAAATGCTACATTACTTTTTAATTCTTATAAGTTATGAAAATAATAAATACAATGTATCTTTGATCACAATGTTCAATTGCTAAGTTGTGTCTGACTGTTTGTGAGCCCATGGACAGCAGCACACCAGGCTACCCTGTCTTTTATTATCGCTTGGAGTTTGCTCAAATTCATGTCCATTGAGTCTATGATGCCATCCAGCCATCTCATCCTCTGTGACCCCTCCTTTTTCTCCTGCCCTCAATATTTCCCAGCATCAGGGCTTTTCCAGTGAGTCTGCCCTTCACATCAGGTGGCCAAAGTACTGGAGCTTCAGCATCAGTCCTTCTAATGAATATTCAGGGTTGATTTCCTTTAGGATTAACTTATTTGATCTCATTGCTGTCCAAGGAACTCTCAAGAGTCTTTTCAGCACTACTGTTCTAAAGCATCAATTCTTGGGACTCAGCCTTCTTTATGGTCCAAGTCTCACAAATGTACATGACTACTGAAGCATAGTGTGATTTTTAGTGTTTCCCTTTGTTAGACTGACAATTTCAAGTCAATCAGGTTCCCCTTAGCTAGAAAGTTAAAGGGTCTCTGACTCATTTCTGAAACATTCATCTCCTTTGCCTTCCTCCACCCATGAGGAAGGTTGTCCAACAGATCTCAGCCCACACTTATTAACCACCCACATCCGTATACTCCCCCCACATGTCTGCATTAACAAGGTCTTCCTGATCAGCATCACAGATGTCCTGACAATCCCTCTATGTCCTCCTAGAGCCCCCTGAGGACCAACTGGAGGAGGTCTCCAATTCAAAGTTGGAGGAAGAGGCTATGCCCACCTCTGTGGTAAGTGCCCCTTATTTATCTGAGATAAAACTTTTGCTTCATGACTTTATTTTTTTAGCCGAATTCAGATAAAATTTCAAAATATTCAAGACAGCTGATATATGCAGTTTTTAACTTGATGGATGAATGCTGAGTCTTACCCAGCAGACAACTTACTCAAAAGGAAATTTTTCAAAGATGGCAACATAAATTTAAAACTGTAGTCAGGAACAGTTTCCTCACCAGAAATTGTTCCTTCTTGAAATAAAATTTTGTAATTGCTGGTCAAAAGGGGCTGGAGAGATATTCTAGAAAAAGCTCCAGCCTTCCCCACAGGTGTCCTCTATGTTTTGTTTTGGGGCTATGGACTCAACAAAACTTTCCCATTTGGTTTTATAACAAAACTAGAATGAAAGACCTGAATGCGTAGTACTCAAGACGCTGAAACCCTTACACTGTTTTCTTCTCTCTACTCACAGGCATGCAAAGCAACCTATGAACATGGTAAGTATTCAGGGAACATTTTTCTTCTGAGGAACAATCTAGCTGATGAAGGTGGGGTTCTCTTGCTGGCTTTGACTGGAGAGGCACCCTGATGCTGGATTCCTATGGGGTTGAGGCCTGGGGGTGCAGAGAAGAGACTGATCTTCCAGGAAATAACCGTGTCTGTGTTCCATGGTCCCTGGGAATAACTACATCATTTAGATGATGCTGGTTTGTGTGAATCAGGGTTTGGGGCCCGTGTGTGGGCCCATGTGGTGTGATTTTGAAGCTCTGTGTGTGTGTGTTTCCTCAGGACATGTTCCCTCTTACACAGCACAAGTCAACTGAGAACTTTCTAAACACTTTTTGTCACACTGCCCCCTGGCTATACATTACCTGATTCTTTCCTCAACTCCGCCATTCCTCAAGTTTGGTTAATATTCATTTTCCTCAGATTGACGTGCTGCTAAAAAATGGCCCAAGCTCTTGACTTCCTAAATGGAAAAGCCAAACTGAGGACCTCAGGGTGGTCCCAGTGTGTCTGCTCTGGATCCCTGACCTGAACTTATCACTCAGCCTTGAAATCCTAGTCATGGAGCAAGGGGGTCCCTGCATTTATATTTATGCCTGGACGTACAAGCAGCTCCAGAAGTCCAGACCATGCTGATCATTATAAAGTAGGCTCAGTGGTCACAGGACCCAGAGCAAGCACAGGTGGGTTAACGGCCAACTTTGGCACAGATATTAGTGTGAAAGGCACCTCGGGACTCATCCTCCTGGTCAACTCAGATTCTGAGGGTTGTGTGGCTTTGTGCAGACACTGTAGGTCATATCTGCTGGTGTTACTGTCGTTGCTTAAACAAGGACAAAAGCAGATTATCGTCAGGGGGATATTTTATTGTACTGGTTGACATTACCATAAGCCTTCCATTGATTAAACCCTATAGCGCACACTCAAGGGAAGGTGTCAAATAGATCTCACAGTGGAACTTGATAGCTAACTTGATAGTAGCCTAGTGACCATGACTTTTGTTGTAAACCTCCTCACAGCTTGGTCAGAGACAGTCAGCAGTCAACTCATGGTATCTCTCCATCATGAGCTGTCCCAAAAATATATGACTTCTGTGAGTGTGGGCAGTAACTGACTCAGTGGACATGCAAACGTTGTTTGGCAAATAAAGACTGGGAAAAAATACCACATGATTGATAACAGCTATTTGGAAAGGTAGAATTGAATTCAGTCCTCTAACAGAGTTTTCTTTTTATAAAGAACAGAGTCTCATAGAAGACTTAATAAGTACAATATATAACTATAACTGTGGATCTATAACTGTGGATCCTGAAGAGGCCATGATCTAGGAAGAAATCCAGCAGAAGTTCTAAACAGGCAGAAGGATCATGGGTCTCTGTCGTTGAAAGTTGGCATGCATTTTAGTTGTTGTTGTTTTTTTTTTTTCTTTTCCCTCAAATGGTTAGGTTATCACTAGTTAAAATGCAGAAGGTTTCTTTCTTTTCTTTCCTGCACCTCTCCTATGCTCACCTTCATTCAGGAAAGAGGATGATTCAACAGCAACTCAGTTCATAGTTACTAACCTCCCTCATGTATACATTCCACACCATACCCCCATCAAACAAACAAACAAACCAAACATTGAGTGATTGGCGAGCAGCCTCACCTGTGCCCTGGTGTCTGTTTTGTGTCCCTGTAGCTTCCCACGAGAACCCAGGGGTGAAACTGCACCAGGCCTGGGCTAAGGGACAGCCTCTGAGTACTCGGAAGGTAGGTTCACCTGTCTTTATCTGTGATAAGACTGTTGCTTCATTTCTCTATTTTTTTATTCAGTAAAATACAGTTATCTATGTAAGCTGACAATGTACATTGTCACTGATGTATGCAGTTCCTTGGCTGGGGAAATACCAAGTATAAATCTAATATCAGCACAGATTTGATTCAAAAGGACATTAAAAAACAAACAAACAAACAAAAAAAAAAACACAGCATCTCCAACCAAAAGACACAGACTGGCTGAATGGATACTAAAACAAGACCCATATATATGTTGTCTATAAGAAACCCACTTCAGACCAAAAGACACATATAGCCTGAAAGTGAGAGGATGAAAAAATATTTTCCTTACAAACAGGAAGCAAAAGAAAGCTGGAGTAGCAATCCTCATATCAGACAAAACAGACCTTAAAATAAAGAATGTTATAAGAGATAAGGAAGGACAATGCATAATGTTCAAGGGATGAATCCAAGAGGAAGACATAACAATTGTGAATATCTATGCACCCAACATAGGAGCACCTCGGTACAAAAGACAAACACTAACAGACATAAAAGGAGAAATTGACAGTAACACAATAATCTTTAATAACTTAATAATCTAATAAACTTTAACAACTCATTCACACCAATAGACAGATCATCAAAACAGAATATTATTAAAGAACCACAGGTCTTAAATTATGCATTAGATGAGATGGATCTCACTAATTTCTTCAGGACATTTCATTCATATGCAGACCAATACAGCTTCTTCTCAAGTACACATGGATCATTCTCCAGGACAGACCACATCTTGGGTCACAAATCAAACTCCAGAAAATTTAAGAAAATTGAAATCATATCAAAAATCTTCTCCAACCACAATGCTATGAGACTAGATATCAATTACAAGGAAAAAAAAAAAACTGTAGGAAATACAAACACATGGAGATTAAACAACACGTTTCTAAATAACAAACATGTTACTGAAGAAATCAAAAGGGAAATCAAAAAAATTCTAGCAGCAAATGATAATAAAAGCTTGACAACTCAAAACCAATGGGATGCAGCAAAAGCAGTTCTAAGAGAGAAGTTTATAGCAATACAATCCTACCTCAAGAAACAAGAAAAACATCAAATGGACAATCTAACTTTACACCTAAAACAACTGGAAAAAGAAGAAGAAGAACAACAACAAAAATTAGTAGAAGAAAAGAAATCATAAAGTTATGAGCAGATATAGTGAAGAAGAAATGATAAAAGCAATAGTAAAGATTAATAAAACTAACAGTTGATTCTTTGAGAAGATAAACAAAATTGATAAATCTTTAGTCAGACTCATCAAGAAAAAAAGAGAGAAGAATCAAATCAACACAATTACAAATGAAAAAGGAGAGGTTACAACAAATAATGCAGAAATAGAAAGGAGTATAAGAGACTATTATGAGTATCTATATGGCAATAAAAAGGATAGCCTGGAAGAAATGGACAGATTCTTAGAAAAGTTCAATCTTCCAAGACTAAACTAGGAAGAAATAGAAATTATGAACAACCCAACTGCAAGCACTGAAATTGAAGCTGTGATGAAAAAAAAAAGAAAAAGAAAAAATCCCAAAACATACCAAAACCAGACAAAGATGACACAAAAACAGAAAACTATACAGCAACATCACTGATGAACATAGATGCAAAAATCCTTAACAAAATTTTAGCAAACAGAATTCAGCAAGATATCAAAAAGCTCATATACCATGATCAAGTTGGGTATATTCCAGGGATGCAAGGATTCTTCAATATATGCACATCACTCAATGTGATACACCATATTTACAAATTTAAAGATAAAACCCATGTGATCATCTCAATAGATGCAGAAAAACATGTGACAAAATTCAGCACACATTCATGATTAAAACTCTCCAAAAAATGGGCATAGAAGCAACCTACCTCAACATAGTAAAGGCCATATATGATAAAACAACAGCAAGCATTATTCTCAATGGTGAAAAATTGAAATCATTTCCCCTAAGATCAGGAAGAAGACAAGGGTGTCCACTTTTGCCACTATTATTAAACCTAGTTCTGGAAGTCCTAGCTACAGCAATCAGAGAGGAAAAAGAAATAAAAGGAACCCAAATTGGAAAAGAAATAAAGCTTTCAGTGTTTGCAGATGACATGATACTGTACATAGAAAACCCTAAAGATAATATGAGAACATTACTAGAGCTAATCAGTGAATTTAGCAAAGTTGCAGGATACAAAATTAATACACAGAAATCACTTGCATTTCTATATACTAACAATAAAAAATCAGAAAGCGAATTTAAGGAATCAATCCCATTCACCATTGCAAGAAAAAGAATTAAATATCTAGGAATAAATTTACCTAAGGATACAAAAGAACTGTACACAGAAAATTATAAGACACTAATGAAAGAAATCAAAGATGACATAAACAGATAGAAAGATATTCCATGTTCCTGGGTAGGAAGGATCAATATTGTGAAAATGACTATACTACAGAATGCAAACTACAGATTCAATGCAATCCCTATCAAATTACCAATGCAGTTTTCACAGAACTAGAACAAAAATTCACAATTCATATGGAAACACAAAAGACCCTGAATAGTCAAAGAAGTCTTGAGAAACAAGAATGGAGATGGAGGAATCAACCTTCCTGATTTCAGATTATACTGCAAAGCTACAGTCATCAAGACAGTATTGGGCTGACAAAAGCAGAAATATAGACCAATGAAACAAGATAGAAAGCCCAGAAATAAACCCATGCACCTATGGGTACCTTATTTTTAACAAAGGAGGCAAGAGTATACAATGGGGCAAAGACAGCCCCTTCAATAAATGGTGCTGGGAAAACTGGGCAGCTACATGTAAAAGAATGAAATTAGAACACTTCCTAACACCATACACAAAGATAATCTCAAAATGGATTAAAGACCTAAATGTAGGTCTTTAAAAGAAACTATAAAACTCTTATAGGAAAACATAGGCAAAACACTCGATGACCTAAATCAAAACAAGATCCTCTATGACCCACCTCCTAGAGTAACAGAAATGAAAACAAAAGTAAACAAGTGGGACTTGATTAAAATTAAATGCTTTTGCACAGCAAGGTGCAAATTCAACCCTCAGAATAGGAGAAAATAATAGGCAAGTGAAACAACTGAAAAGGATCAATTTCCAAAAATATACCTGCAGCTCATACAACTCAATGCCAGAAAAACAAACAACCTAATCAAAAAGTGGGAAAAAGGCCTGAACAGACATTTCTCCAAAGAAGACATGCAGATGGTTAACAAACACATGAAAAGATGCTCAAAATTGCTCATTATTAGAGAAATTCAAATCAAAACTACAATGACTTATCACCTCACACTGAACAGAATGGCCATCATCAAAAAGTCTACAAACAATAAATGTTGGAGAGGGTGTGGAGAAAGGGGACTGGCCTTGCACTTTTTGTGGGAATGTAAATTGATACATCCACTATGGAAGACAGTTTGGAGATACCTTAATAAACAAGGAATAAAGCCACCATAGGACCCAGCAATCCCACTTGTAGGCATATACCCTAAGGAAACCAAAATTGAAAAAGACACATGAATCCCATTGTTCATTGCAGCACTGTTTACAATAGCTAGAACATGGAAGCAATCTAGATGTCCATCAACAGATGAATGGATAAGCAAGTTGTGGTACATATACACAACAGAATAGTCAGTTCAGTTCAGTCCCTCAGTCGTGTCTGACTCTTTGCGACCCCATGAATCACAGCACGCCAGGCCTCCCTGTCCATCACAAACTCCCGCAGTTTACTCAGACTCATGCCCATCGAGTCGTGATGCCATCTAGCCAGCTCATCCTCTGTCGTCCCCTTCTCCTCCTGCCCCCAATCCCTCCCAGCATCAGGGTCTTTTCCAATGAGTCAGCTCTTCACATGAGGTGGCCAAAGTATTGGAGTTTCAGCTTCAGCATCAGTCCTTCCAATGAACACCCGAGACTGATCTCCTTTATGACAGACTGGTTGGATTTCCTTGCAGTCAAAGGGACTCTCAAGAGTCTTCTCCAACACCACAGTTCAAAAGCATCAATTTTTCAGCGCTCAGCTTTCTTCACAGTCCAACTCTCACATCCACACATGACCACTGGGAAAACCATAGCCTTGACCAGACAGACCTTTGTTGGCAAAGTAATGTCTCTGCTTTTTAATATACTATCTATGTTAGTCATAGCTTTCCTTCCAAGGAGTAAGCATCTTTTAATTTCATGGCTGCAGTCACCATGAAATGGCATATTACTCAACCATAAAAAGGAATGCATTTGAGTCAGTTCTGATGAGGTGGATGAAGCTAGAACCTATTATACAGAGTGAAGTGAATCAGAAAGAGTATGATAAATATAGTATTCTAACGACTACATACAGAATCTCGAAAAATGGTACTGAAGAATTTATTTACAGGGCACCAATGGAGAAATAGACATAGAGAATAGACTGATGGACATGGGGAGAGGGGAGGAGAGGGTGAGATGTATGGAAAGAGTAACATGGAAACTTACATTTCCATATATAAAATAGATAGCCAATGGGAATTTGCCGTATGGTTCAGGAAACTCAAACAAAGGCTCTGTATCAACCTAGATAGATGGAATGGGGAGGGAGCTGGGAGGGAGGTTCAAAAGGGAGGGGATATATGAATACCTGTGGCTGGTTCATGTTGAGGTTTGGCAGAAAACAAAATTCTGTAAAGCAATTATCCATCAATTAAAAATAAATAAATTTCAAAAGAAGACAGCATCAGTTACTACTGTAGGTCATTTCCTCAGTAGAGATATTTCCTTGTTTCATAAACAATTTGGTAATTGTTGTTCAAATTGAAACTGAGAGATCTTATATGAAATACTCCAGGCTTTTCAACAGGGGTCTTCTCTGTTTAATTGGGGAGGCATTGACTTAAAGAGTTTTAGTGATCTGAAGACCAAATAACTTTCAGTTATCTGAGGACCAGAATCAGCTAACAGAAGACTTACTGCAGAAACACATGATACTGACACCCTCACACTGTTTTCTTCTCTCTAATCACAGGCATGCAGAGCAGTCCATGAACACGGTAAGTATTCAGGGACAATTCCTCTGCTGAGAAAGTATCTAATTGTTGAAGGTTGGACTCTCTTGCCAGTTCTGGTTGGAGAGGCACCATTGGAGAGTAATATTCCATTGTGTATGGATGCTGATGCTGGATTCCTAGAGGGGTGAGAGCTGGCTGTGCAGAGAGGAGACTGATCTCCCAGGAAAAAACAATGTCTGTACTGTGTTCTATGGTCCCTGGAAACAAGTACCGCATTCAGATGCTGTGGGTTTGTGTGAATCGGGGTTGGGGCCCCATGTGTGAGCCCTCGTGGTGTGATTTTGGAGCTCTGTGTGTGTGTGTTTCCTCAGGAGATGTTTCCCTCTTTCACAGCACAAGTCAACTGAGAACTTTCTAAACACTTCTCATCAGCAATGCACGCTGGCTATATATTACTTGATTCTTTCCTCAACTCAGCCATTCCTCAAGTTTGGTTAATATTTATTTTCCTCAAATGGAGATGGTACTGAGAAAAATGGCCCAAGCTCTTGACCTCCTAAGTGGACAAGCCCAACTGAGAACCTAGGGGTGGTCTCAGTGTGTCTGCTCTGGACCCCTGACCTGCACTGATCACTCAGCCTTTAAATCCTAGTCATGGAGAAAGGGGGTCCCTGCATCTATGTTTATGCCTGGAGGTACTAGCAGCTCCAGAGGTCCAGGCCATGCCCATCCATCATGATAAGGTAGGCTCAGTGGTCATGGAACACAGGGCAAGCAAAGATGGATTAACAGCCAAATGTGACACAGTTATTAGTGTGAAAAGCACCTCGGGGCCACATTCTTCTGATCAGCTCTCAGATTCTGAGAGCTGTGTGGCCTTATGTAGAAACTGTAGGTCATATGTATTGATGCCAGTGTCATTGCTTAAGCAAGGGCAAAAGCAGATTATCATCAGGGAGATATTTCATTGTACTGGGTGACATTAAAATAAGCTTTACATTGATTAAACCCTGTAGCACACATTCAGTCAGTTCAGTACAGTCACTCAGTCATGTCTGACTCTTTGTGACCCCATGGACTGCAGCATGTCAGGCTTCCCTGTCCTTCACCATCTCCAGGAGTTAACTCAAACTCTTGTCCATCAAGTCGGTGATGCCATCCAACCATCTCATCCTCTGTCGTCCTGCCTTCAATCTTGCCCAGCATCAGGGTCTTTTCCAATGAGTCAGCTCTTCACATCAGGTAGCCAAAGTACTGGAGTTTCAGCTTCAACATCAGTCCTTTCAATGAATATTCAGGGCTGTTTTCCTTTAGGATTGACTGGTTTGATCTCCTTGCAGTCCAAGGGACTCTCAAGAGTCTTCTCTAACACCACAGTTCAAAAACATCAATTCTTCGGCACTCAGCTTTCTTTATACTCCAACTCTCACATCTATACATGACTACTGGAAAAACCATAGCTTTGACTAGATGGACCTTTGTTGGCATACTCAATGGAAGGTGTCAGATCTCATAGTGGCACTTGGTCCTTAGTCTAAAGAGCATTACTCCTGTTATCATCTCCTGAACAGCTGGGTCAGACACAGTCAGCATTCACTCTATGCTTCCTCTGCATAATGAAATGTCCCTCTAAATGTATGACTTCTGTGAGTGTGGACAGCCACTGACTCAGTGGACAGGCAAACATTGTTTGGAAAATGAAGATTGGGAAATAATATCACATGATTGATAATAGTTATTTGGAAAGGTAGGGTTGAATTCAGTCCTCTAACAGAGTTTGCTTTTAATCATGAACAAATTCTCATAGAACACTTGGTAAATACAATAGCTACAAATGTGGATCCTGGGGAGGCAGTTCTCTGGGAAGAAATCCAGAAGACAGGGCCAATTTAGCAGATGCTCTAAATGGGTAGGAGGGTCATGATCTCTGTCATTGAGTGCTGGCATGCATTTTGATACTTCTTTTTCCCCCCATCGGTTATGTTATCACTAAAGTGCAGAAGTTCTCTTTCATTTCTTTCGTGCTCCTCTCCTTTGCAAAGAGGATGATTCGACAGAAGCTTAGTCCACAGTTACTAACCTCCCTCATGCATACACTTCACCCCATGTCCCCAT
Organism: Cervus canadensis; assembly: GCF_019320065.1. NCBI lineage: Eukaryota > Metazoa > Chordata > Mammalia > Artiodactyla > Cervidae > Cervus > Cervus canadensis. The sequence goes on from NC_057398.1 coordinate 68,392,062, forward strand.
CAAAAAAAAAAAAGAAAGAAATGCTGAGTGATTGGTGAGCAGCCTCACCAGTGTCCTGACAGCTACTGGGTGTCCCTCTACTTCTCCAGGAAGACCTGGTGGAGGAAGTGTGCTGTCTATAATCAATTGTCCCCCTAGACGTATGACCCCAGTGAGTGTGAACAGCAACTGACTCCGTGGACATGCACGTATTGTATAGAAAACAAATATTAATAGAATAATATAGTATTAATCATAGTGGCTGTTTTTAAATGGTAGATATTTAGCATTATCAAATCTTGTATATTTGATTTCCTTTAAGAAAAGTGATTAGTGAATTAATAGAATAGCATACATTGCCCAGTCTTGAATTCAGTCCTCTAAGAGTTCACTTTTAATCAAGTGCAAAGTCCCATAGAAAACATGATGTAGTAGCAGCAACTGTGGATCCTGGAGGAAGAGTAATCTGGGAAAAATCAAGAGACTGTGGCAATTTAGCAGAAGCTCAAAATAAACAGGAGGAGTCTTGGGTCTCTTTCAATGAACAGGACACACATTTTAGAGTTTTCCTTTTTTTTTTTTTAGAATATTTCATGTTGACTAGGTTCCTTTTATCTAGAAAGCCAAAGCTCTGTTTTCATTTCTTTCCTCCTCTATTTTCCTTCCTCCTCCAAAGAGGATGGATGAACACAAGTTCAGCTCATGCTTATTAACCTCCCACATCCATACACACCACCCCGTGTCCACACGAAGAGAAAATCCCCTGAGTGATTCCTGCGCAGCCTCACCAGTGTTCTAAAAGCTACTCTGTGTCCCTCTAGACTTCACTGAGGACCTGCCAGTCAACCCAGCTTGTGACAGGACAGAAGAAACTGGGCGTTTCTCCAAGGCAAGCTGTATTGTTTTGTTTTATTTTCCTTCTGATCTGAGATAGAAATATTGTTTCATTTCTCTTTCAGTAGAATTAAGTTATAAATCTTTGAGGGTGTTTGTTTCAGATAGAGACAATTCCCTTGGTTGAGATATTGTGGAGTGAGAGTCTTATTACCAACTCATAATGCCTCAGTCCAAAGGATATTAAAATTGTTACCATCCATTACACCCTGTAGGGTACAACATTCTCTCTCCTGCAGCAACCTTTCTTTAGGAATAGGATTCTGCAATTTGCAACCCAACAGGTCTTCAAAGTTCCATCCTCCAGGCAAAGGTCTTGCCTTTTGTCCTGAATATGTGTGCTCTGATATTACTGGGTTCTCTGGACTCCACTTCTGCCCTTCATTATGTTTTCTACTGTCACCAAATGAACCAAAGACTGTACATCTATGTGATCTTATCCTTAGAGTGTCTTCTCTTCTGTACTTGCAGGTGGCCATTCCAGAATGTGAAAGTGGTATGTATTCTAGACTCATTACTCTGGGAGAAAAAACTGTAGATGAGAAAGTTGGGGCTTTCTTGCTGGTTTTAATGAAGAGGGCAGGCCTTTTCCAAATTCATTCTGGGGATGAGTATAGGGGCTCTACTGATAGAAAGTAATTTACAAGTAGAGCAATGTGGCTGATTACTGTAGTTCCAGGAAGAAGCTGTATTATGGTTTATAGTGTAGGCTTGTGCCCATGGGACTGGGTTTATTTCTATATATAATGAATAGTGTGATTCTTTGTGTGTGTGTGATTTTTTTCCACTGTGTTTTCCTCGATATTTGTCACCCTAACCATCACTGTTAGTGGTGTCAACTTCCCCAACAAATTTTCCAATACCATGCACCATGAGTAGGCATATTAAGGTTAAACAAAGTATACATATTCACTGTATGCTTTAAATTTATACCAAGTGAAATCCTTTAACCTGGAAGAGAAATCCCATCTTTACCCAGGGAAATGTTTACAGGATTCCTTTTAAATTTTATTAAACTTTTTATTGTCTCTGCTGAATCTTCACTGCTATGCAGGCTCTTCTCTCCTTGTTGAGAGCCGGGGAAACTCTCCAGTTTTGGAGTGTAGGCCTCTCACTTTTGTGGCTCCTTTTGTTACAGAGCTTGGCTTCTAGGGCTCTCCAGCTTCAGTAGTTTTGTCAAATATGCTCAGTAGTTGTGGCTCCTGATTACAGACCTTGGGCTCAGTAATTGAGGCGCAGGGAATTATTTGTTCCATGGCATGTGGAATCTTTCTAGACCAGGGATTGAGTTCATATCTCTGTCATAAGTGTGTCACTGTTTCCATTGTTTCCCCATTTATTTGCCATGAATTGATGGGACCAGATGCCATGATTTTCATTTTCTGAATGTTAAGTTTTGAGCCAACTTTTTCACTCTCCTCTTTCCCCTTCATCAAGAGGCTCTTTAGTTCTTCCTCACTTTCTGCCATAAGAGTGGTGTCATCTGCATATCTGAAGTTATTGATATTTCTCCCAGCAATCTTGATTCCAGCTTGTGGTTCATCCAGCCTAGCATTTCTCATGATGTACTCTGCATATAAGTTAAATAAGCAGGGTGACAATGTACAGTCTTGATATACTTCTTTTCCAAATGGAACCAGTCTGTTGTTCCATGTCCAGTTCTAACTGTTGCTTCTTGACCTGCATACAGATTTCTCAAAAGGCAGGTCAGGTGGTCTTCTATTCCCATCTCTTTAAGACTTTTCCACAGTTTGTTGTGATCCACACAGTCACAGGCTTTGGTGTAGTCAATAAAGCAAAAGTAGATGTTTTTTTTCTGGAACTCTCTTGCTTTTGCAATGATCCATTGGCAATTTGCTCTCTGATTCCTCTGCCTTTTCTAAGTCCAGGCTGCACTTCTGAAAGTCCCTGGTTCACGTACTGTTAAAGCCTGGATTGGAGGATTCTGAGCATTACTTTGCTAGCGTGTGAGATGAATGCAATTGTGTGGTAATTTGAAGATTCTTTGGTATTGCTTTTCTTTGGGATTGGAATGAAAACAGACTTTCTCTAGTCCTTCTACTCTCTGCTTCTCTGAATTTTCTTTAAGATAACTCAGGTATTTGTCCTCCTGTGACTAGCTTATTTCACTCTTACCAATATCCTCCAGCTTCATTCATATTGCTGCAAATGATAAGATATCCTTCATTTTTAAACACTGAAGCACATTCCAGTGTATGTTTGCACAACATTTTCTTTTTTCATTTATCTGCCCATGGACTCTGGGCAATTTTTCTATCTTGGTTGTTGCATACAATGTAGCAATGGATACAATGTAGCAAAGTAGATATCTCCTGGACATTAGCATTTTATTTCCTTTCAACATAAACTCAAAAGAGTGATTCCTGAATCTTATGTTCTCAATAATTTTTGAAGGACTTACAAACTGTTCTATAATGGCTATGCCATTTTCCATTCCTACCAACAGGGCACAAAATTTCCACTTCTCTACCTCCTTGCCAACATCTGTTATTTTCTTGGTATCTCCTTTTGTCTTGGCTTCCATTTCACTGATACTTAGTGATGCTGTGGCTTCCCTGGTGGTGGAGAGGGTAAAGCGTCTGCCTGCAATGAGGGAGACCTGGGCTCGATTCCTGGGTCAGGAAGATCCTCTGGAGAAGGAAATGACAACTCACTCCAGTACTCTTGTCTGGAAAATTCCATGAATGGAGGAGCACATTTCCTATGCATATTGGTCACTTCTATGTCTTCTATGAAGTAATGTCTATTGAAGCTTTTTACACATTTTTTAAAGCCAGTTATTTGCCTGCTGTTGTTTTGAAGTTGAGTTGTAGTAGTTGCTTATTTACTCTGGATATTGGCCTCTTTAAAGTTTGCAGATGTTTCCTCTCATTCTATAGATTGCCTTTCTGTTGATTGAGGAGGAGAGTGTCCTTCCTTTAGTTGGTGATTTTAGAATCTTGGCAAAGATCATTTGGCCACACATGTGTCATTTTATTCAAGATTCCCTCCTTATGATTCATTAGTCTCTCTGCCTATTTTGTTGCTGATAGAACACCATTTTGACTGTTGTGGCATTTTTATCTGTTTTGAATTCAGGAAGCCTGAAGGTCTCATTGTTGTTCTTTTCTCTTAAGGCCGTTTTCTCTGGGTTTCTTTTGGGTTACATAAATCTTAGTATTTGGAGATTTTTTTTTCTCCATTTCAATAATAATGACATGGGATTTTGTGAGTGGTTTCAATATATATGTACCTCACTTTTAGGAGTATAGGAAGGTCAACAGCACTAAATATTCCAGTCTATGAATATGGTATGGTATTCCGATTACTTATCTCTTCTTTCTTTCGAAAGTGTTCTATGGTTTTCAGTGCACAAGTCTTTCACTTCCTAAGGGGCCTTTTGTGTTGCCTTGCTTGGGACCTCTAGAGTCAGAGATGGGAAAGATGGGCTCATGAAGACGGTGAATGTCCCTTTCCTCCCCTCTGCACCTACTCTCTGGTTACATGTAGTACAGGTCTGCAGGGCCATGCCCTTCACCTCTGCCTACAAGTGAGCCACCTGTTGGGAATTTGCTTTGAATTTGAGTGTTCAAATTCTTACTATTGGAATGTCCACAAGCACACTCCCAATGCCTGGCCTGGGTTCAAGAGCCCCAGGTATACCTACATATAAATTATCTTATCAGGCCATAAAATCATCTGGAATAAAGAAAAATCAGAACAGGCTATTAGTTGCCTTTTCCTTGTCTTTGGAGCTCTTATAACTGAACTTTCCAGTTTAGTAGCCACGAGTTAGACCTGCCTATCTATAATTAACATATTTCAAACAATAATTAGATTGTTAAATTAAAAATATCACCAAGACCAAGAATTGTTTGATCACACTAGCCATATTTAAAGTGTGTCCATAAGTGTTGTAATTTAGCTTCATAAGCTTGAAGGTTAGAGCTATATTGGGCCTGTAGAAGTGTAAGGTTGAACACTGATTCTCTCCACATCTGTCTTTCATGTAAATTTTGAAACTGTGATCACCATCTTGTTGAAGGGCTCTGACTCCATAAAGCACAGGGGAGGTCTGTGAACCTGGAGGGAAGACAGGGGAGATGCTTTGTGAGCCGAGTGGAGGACAGATGGGTGGGTCAACTGGTGTAATAGCTGTATTATTGCTGATGGTTATCTTTCTACAGACTGCTTCCTGGAGAGCATTAGCAGCAGTGATATGGAAGAGAACTTGGGTAGGGAACAACTCTCAGGTGGGATTTAGAGGGGGAGGGTTCCCAGACCACATGGGTTACACCTGCATCTTTGGAGATGAAGGAAGGTGAATATAAACTGAAGAAGGAGAAGGACATATTTGTAGAATTGTGATTTGTCCTTTTCATATGTTAATGATATAATAGAGCTATATGTCCATTTGCTTTATTATTTACTTATAGTCATCTCTTCTTGCTTTTCCATTTAGAAATGTCCTTTCTCATAGACTTGTCCTTGTCCTTTCCTTGTCCTTTCACTGCCAAATATGAAAGATTGGCTTCTGATTAGTACCTGCTAGGTATTATGTACAGGGGACTTTGGCTTCATGTTTAAATTCTCCTATGATGGCCATATCCTAGTGGGCACAAAAGTCTCACAGTCACTTGACCCTGGAGACCAAGTTCTGGCAGTGAGTGTCAGGTGGTGGGTGAGACGGGAACCCTCTCCCTCTGCACTTTCAGGACTTGTGGTTTCCCCTCATGTTTGTCCTCACTGTTTGTTCCTTGTATGAAGGGTGCTCTCAGGGTTGAATGAGTCAGAGCACACGTGCTCTGGCGTCCCTGCCTGGGCTGAGTCTCCTGAAGCTCGTCTCAGCACCACCCCTTCCCAAGGATGCTGTGCTGAAGGTGCTTCCCCGTGAGAGCAGTCCATGTCCAGCTGCGCCTAGAGGCCAGCATGGCCACGGATTCTAGAGACTGTGAAGGGGCCGCTGGCTTTCTTTACACATTTGCTCATGAAGCCCTCCTGACCTGGTCTCCTGGGACTGGTCAGAGACTCAGAGCGGCAGGATACAGGGTCACTGCTCCTCTTAGAACCCAATACACCCTCCAGACAAAAGCTCCAGATGGTTTTGATCACCATCTTTGTACACTTGTCAACTTGTTTTTTATTTGTTTGTTTGTTTTTTTACCTTTTTTATTTGTTTTGCATTTGAGTTGTGGTATTTTCCTATACATTGCGAGTATGAGCTCCTTATCTGATATATGATTTGTAATTTTTCTGTGGGTTATATTTTCATCCTACTGATTGTTGAAGAGACTACCACTTCCCTATTTTGTTGTCTTAGAAACTTGGTGAATTTCATTTGACTATGTATGCTTGAGTTTACTTGGGGGTCTTTATCCTGGTATTTAGGGCTATGAATCTGTTTCTATGTCAGTATCACACAGCTTTGATTCCTATATCTTTGAAATGTTTTCTGAAATCAGGAGGTGAGAAATTGATCTTTGTTCTCATTTTGTCTGTTTGGAGTCCTTAGTGGTTCCGTATATATTTTTGAACTTGCTTTTTCCATTTTTATGAAAATGACATTAATATTTTGATTGGTGTTGCAATGGATTTTTACTTAGCTTTGGGTAGTGTAGAAATGCAATAGTACTAAATCTCCAATCTATGAGCACGATATGTCTTCTCAATTCCATGTAACTTGTTTCACTCAGTGTGGTGTGTAGTGTTCAGTGTGCTGATCATCGCTCTCTGAAGGCCCTGTGTCCCTCCCTCCCTGACTTCAGAGTCAGTGGTGGAGGGATGGCTTCATGAAGAGATGCAGTGTCCCTCCCTCCCTCCTCACCTCTTCTCTTATGATGTATCAGCAAGGCACACTAGGCCCTGTGTCCATACCTGTCCCCTCAAGAGGAACACCTGCTGGGAATTCCTCCAAGATTTGGGTGTTGAAATTGCTGTTTCAGTGTCCCAAGGGCTCATGAATACCTGAGATGTGTGCATGAGCCCAGGAAATACCTGCAAATGAATCATCAAATCAGACCAGCCAAATCCTCTGCGGAAGCTGTTGGCCTACACTTCACAGGCCTGAAAGTCCTGTACTTGCCTGGACTTGAGACCAAAGAAAGATCCTGGAGTCGACAGAGATATCAGAGGGTTTAACAGATGAGCTGTCTTACATGTCTGAAGTAAAAGGGTCCTGGAGAGACACCCACTGTGGATAGCAGGTGACAGACAGGCAGAACACAGCAGCTGCAGCATTCTTCACTCAGGGGGATAGGGAGTCTACCAGTTACAGGGGGAATTAACAGCTGACTGGCTCATTGGTTACATTGGTTACCATGGAAACTAGTAGAGGGCAACATCCCTCTCTTAGCCCCTCAGGCTAAATGCTTTCATACTTTAATCTATCAGCAAACAGCCATCTTGAAAAGGCCAGAAAATGCAAAGAGAATAAACAAGAGGGGGTGGTAACATCCTGTATATATGCCTGCATGCCCAGTCACTCAGTTGTGTCCAACTCTTTGAGATTCCGTGGACTATATCCCACCAGACTCCTCTGTCTGTGGTCTTCTCCAGATAAGAATATTGAGGTGGGTTGCCATTTCCTCCTCCAAAGCATCATCCCAACCCAGGGATTGAACCCACATCTCCTGCATTGGTAGGCAGATTCTTTACCACTGAGCCACGTAGGAAGCCCTACATCCTCCTTTGTACCAAAGTCTCCTGGTATTCCAAAAACTGTTCTGCCATAATCTATCGGAAGTGTTAGAACAAGTGGTACTGATCTCAAGATTCATTAAATCTTCCCTGATGGCTCAGATGGTAAAGAATTCACCTGCAATGCAGCAGACTGGGTTTGAAACCTGAGTCAGGAGAATCCCCTGAAGAAGGCAATGACTGCCCAATACAGTATTCATGCCTAGAGAATTCCATGACAGAGGGGCCTGGTGGGCTACTGTCCATGGGGTTGCAATTATCAATCACAACTGAGTGAATAAGCATGCACACATATATAAACATATAGAGTGGTTGTTGTGTATTATAGTGTGGTAGCTAGTAGCCAGATGTGACTGTTATAATTTGCTTAAAGGCATGTTTTGCATGTGTCAAAAACACGTGGAATTTCAGGTTGGTTAGCATGAAGGTGAGAGCTCTAAAGGGCCTGTAGAAGTGAGAGGTTGAAAACTGACTCTTTCAGCATCTCTATCTTTAGGTTTGCAACAGAGATCAGTGTCTTGTTGAAGGGCTCTGACTGCACAGAGCACAGATGACTGCCATCTGCTATCCACAGGGAGGTGTCTCTTCAGAACCCTGGGAAAAAGATCAAGGAGATGCTGTGAGAGCCAGCAGGGCCCCAACTGGAGCAGAAGTTGGTGGGTCACTCATTCTAATCACCCAGTTGCTCATGGTTGTGTTTCTATGGAAGGCATTGTGGAGATGCAGTGGTGAGTGCCTATTTAGGCAGCAAACAACATTCAGTTGGGATCTGATGGAAGAGGGCTCCTGGGACTTTAGGGTTAAACACTCTGCTTGGAGACTAAGGAAGGAGAAAATGAGTTTAGGAAGAAGGAAGTGTGTGTAGAGTTCTGACTTACTCTTTTCATATTTTAATGATATGATAGAGAAATTTTGTCCTGGACTTGCATTGTGCTCTGTTTATAATCACCTTTTCTTGCTTTGTTCTTCAAAGACAATTTTCCCCATAAGAGCTGCTCTCTCTGCTTCTGTCACTGACTAGGGTGGAAGCCTGGTCTCTGGTCAGCACATCTCCGGTATTGTGCACTGCAGACTGTTTTCTATTGCGTCCTGAGCTATGATGGTCATATCCTAGGGCACGAAACTCTCATTGTCACTTGATTCTGGAGACCCTGCCCTATCAGGACTTGTGGCTTTCTCTCATGTTTGTCCTCACTGTTATTTCTTCATGTAAAACTCACTCCCAGGGGTGGATGAGTCACAGCACACAGGCTCTGGGTCCCTGTCTGGGCTCAGTCTCCTGGAGCTCACCTCACCATAAAAGTGGAGACAAGAGGGTGGTCACAGTCCATGCAGACGAGTGGAGGATGCCCTGGGCACGTCTCCCCAGGGCACAGGTCCCATCCCCAGACGCCCCCGAGGTTGCTGGGCTGGCTCCTCCTGCAGCTCTTACATTTGCAGGGAGGCTGGGGCACTGTGGGGCCACTGTGTGCAGGAGTCCAGGAGCTGCTGTTCCAGCGTGTTCTCTTTGAAGACCCCCCTGGGGGCTTCCTCGTCTCCCTCTGCAGGACCCAGCTCTGCCCTCCAACCCCCCAAAGGCAGCAGGGGGCACCCCTAGTCCACCACCAGTGCAGAGAGAGGTTGGGGCGGCCCCGCCTCCCCAGTCCTGGGCTCCTGGGAACAGAGTGAAGGAGGCACAGGCGCCCAGAGCTCCTGCAGGCAGGGGCTGACCTGGCAGCTCTGCCTCCCTGTGGGTGCTCCCTGGTCCTGCGGGTCCCAGCCAGCCTGGGGGTGCCCGAGTCTGGGGTCCCTCAGGTTCTAGAACCCTGGGGTCCTGGGTCACCTCAGGGCACCATCTCTCAACCTGAAATTGGAGGTTTCTGTAGATTTTTCTGTATGTGTTTCCAACTCCAACTAAAGAAACACCAGAAGCAATTCAGTCCTTTGTGCACTTGGGATGGTGGTGCTAGTGATAAGGAACCCTCCAGCCAATGCAGGAGACACAAGAGACTCGGGTTAGATCTCTGGGTAGGGAAGATCCCCCGGAGAAAGGAAATGGCAACAAACTCCAGTACTCTTGCCTAGAGAATCCCAGAGACCTAGGAGCCTGGTGGGCAATCATCCATGAGGTTGCACAGACTCAGACACGACTCAAGCAACTGAACAGCAGACTTGGGATGAGTGGCAGGATTCAGGTCACTCATATTCCTTTTATTTTTTTCCAATTCTGTCATTAATAACACATCTTGTTGTATTACAATTTAAAAAGCTGTGTCTTCTGTCAAATTTTAATGTTGCAATATGCTAAACAGGTAAAATGTACCTTTTTATTACAACAACATAATACCAGTTTAAAATCACAATCTTCAGAAAAGTTTGGCTAGGGGTTAGAAATGATTATTAGGGAAAATAGAGACCCCAGGTGTCTGTCCATTTCCAATGCTCAGGTCTCAGGAGCAGTTGTACTGAGTGTAGGGTGGGTGGGCAGGATCTCCTACCCCTGTGTCATCTGACCTCCTGCTCCTCCCAGGGCCTAGAGGGAAGGGGGGACCCAAGCTTTTAGTCCTGGATCCCAGAATCCCTTGTTTCTCTGCCTGAGTCTCACTGTCCAGAGGACCCATCAGTTGAACAATACTGGTCAGATGCCCAAGTGTAGTTGCTCCTGTAGGACTTTTCTAAAAACTTTCTGCTAACAGACAGCACCCTCAGCAAAGAGCAGCAAACAGACACAGTGCCCTGCAGATCTCAGCCCCAAAGCCAAGTCTAGATCCTGGGAGGTCTTCTGTGGGTCCTGCACACCCTCCCCAGGGAGCCCCCGTCTGTCTGACTCTGCACCTCCCAGGGACTCCATCACCTGTGTTGCTGTTGCAGGCTCTGACTTGAATCCATGAAGACCTGGACCTGGACCCCATCCTGGACCCCAGAGGTGGTGGAGCCCCCACAGCTCCAGAAGCCTCATCTGGACCAGACCAGGGGAGACCTCACTGCTTCTCTCCTGAGGGTCCTCATTTAGTACAGCTTCAGTTGTTCTGTTGTATAGATTTAGTATTAGTTTTATCTACAGTTTTATCTGTATGTTTTGTATGTAGCTATATGTTCAATATTTATACGTAAGGATTTTCATTAATGTTTAATCCATCTTGTTACTTTTAAAATATTTTTTTTGTAAACACACACACATGTACAGAAAACCACCCTCAACAGAGGTAAAACTTAATGAATTGTTGTAAGACAGTCACCCTCATGTCCACCACCAAAGTCTCCCCTGTCACACACAACTCAAGTCTTCGTTGAGTTAGGAACTGCAAATTTACTCCTCACATTTGTCCTTACTTCATTGTCTTTAAGGATTCTGTTTTCCCACGTCTGCTCATTCCACTAGTCATAGGAGATCAATATTACCAAGATTTTTCATGATTTGCATGTCAGGACTTTCAAAACTCATTCTGCTTGGCTGAAAAAAAGTTCATGATTCATCATTTCTCTCCTTGTGTAGCTTAAATGTGTTTGTCTCTTTTCTTCTAATACAGAATTTCTTTCTGCAAATGCTTTTAAAATTCTAGTTTTTATTCCTTTATATTTCTCCCTCTCTTTTATTCTAGCTACCCAAAGGACTTTTATTGTTAAAACCTAGTAGCTTTACTACAGTATCATTTACTATTAGTCATTGCAAGTGTATGCTCATTATTCTTTTTAATAAACAGTTTCAAAGCCTTTTGTTCCAGAAAACTTTGCATCATAATATTTAGCATTTGCTTTGCATCTTTGCTGTGATTTTAGCTTCCAATTAAAATAAATAAATTTATATTAAAAAAATAAATAGATAAATAAGCTTTCAGAGACTCCAATCATTCATATAATGCCCGGGCAGCCTAGTGTGCTGCAGTCCATGGGGATGCAGAGAGTTGGACACTACTGAGCAACTGAACAACCACAATCATTCATCAGATCTCTTGTGATGATCTTCCACTATTAACATATTCATTAAATATTTTACAGCTTTCTCCTTAAGTTATTTGCCAGGAGGTTGTTTGTTTTGTTTTTTTTTAATTATTTTTAAGAGACTCTTCGTCTGCTGTTTCTTATAAGGCATTATTTCTCAATATATTTTGCCTACTTTTACTTTCACTTACAAAGTGATTTTTCAATTTTTTCTTGTTCTTTTCTGAGTCTCACACACTGATTTCTGAGTTTTCTCAATTCTGTTGCATGATGTCCTTTCAAAACTTGATTTTTTTTTCTTTTTCTCTACTTTTTGGTTTTTATTGTTAAGCACAGCATCATGCATGAAATGAGAATGTTTATATCTATGGAGAAGTTGCTAAGCATTTCTGTAAAGTTTACTCATTCCCAAGTCTTTTCTTTTCTTTTTTTTTTTCATTTATTTTTATTAGTTGGAGGTTAATTACTTTACAGTATTGTAGTGGTTTTTGCCATACATTGATATGAATTAGCCATGAATTTACATGTGTTCCCCATCCTGATCCCCTCCCTCCCACTTCCCTCCTCATCCCCTCCCTCTGGGTCTTCCCAGTGCTCCAGCCCTGAGCACTTGTCCCATGCATCCAACCTGGGCTGACGATCTGTTTCACACTTGATAATATACATGTTTCAATGCTACTCTCTCAGATCATCCCACCCTCGCCTTCTCCCACAGAGTCCAAAAGTCTGTTCTATACATCTGTGTCTCTTTTTCTGTCCTGCATATAGTATTATCATTATTCTAATTGAATTATTCTAATTGAAGTATAATTGTAATTTAATTGAACTATAGCACTGATAGCTTCAGGTGCACAATATAGTGATTTGATATTTCTATATATTACAAAATGATCACCACAATAAGACTAGTTACCGTCTGTAACCAAATCATTCTCATTGACTATATTCTCATGGTGCACATTTTGTTCCCCGAACTAATTTGTTTTGTAAGGGAAGTTTGTAAATCTTAATCTCTCTCACCTAGTTCTCTCATCACCACATCCCTCTCCTCTCTGGCAACCATTTCTTTGTTCTCTGTATCGATGACTACGTTACAGTCTGAGTATGCTGGTTCATTGGTTTTGGTTTTCAGTTTCCACATACAAGTGACATCACACTGTATTTGTCACTCTGTCTGACTTATTTTCCTTAGCATGAAAACCTCTAGGTTCATCCATGTTGTCACAAATGACAAGGTTTCAATCATCTTTATGGCTGAGTAATTATCCATGTGGACCACATCTTATCCATTCATCTCTTGATACATATTTTGAAAAGATAACCATAAGTGGAATTGCTAGATCATATGGTATCTATATTTTTAATTCTTTTGGGAAAACTCCATACTTAGTGTATATAACTTAAGATATTACCAAATAATGCACACTAATACCTAAAGTTGGTATTTTCTGTAACTGAATTATTTAGAGTGGCACTTGGAGACCTCTAAAAACTGTAGAAGTGATTTTAATAAAATCATTTTCATTAGAAAACAAATTCGGTTCTGTGTTATTGGATCAGTTGGGAGGATAAAGGTTGGAATTCTGAATTATGGAAAAAGAGACACAGAAAGTGTGGGAATGCATAGAAGTGCAGATTTTGCTACAGAGACTAAGCTCCTCCTGCTCACCACAAAACAGAACAATAAATCCAGAGGCAAGCTGTTGCAGTGAGGAATAGCAACTTTATTCAGAAATTCAACTGACCCGGAAGGTGATGAAATAGTTTAGCCCCAAAGAACCATCTTACTCAGTTGATAAATAATTCAAGCTTATTTTATACTAAAAGGGGATGGAGTATCACTTGTTGCAAACTTCTTGGTACCAGAATCCTTTCTTCTGGCAGCTGTACATGTAGATCTGGTCACAGTGTTCTTATAAACCTCCACAAGGACAAACGCTATTCTCTATTCTGCAACTTAAATATATATATTTGAGGTATAGCTGACTTACAGTGGTTAGGTGCACAGCTAGGTGATTCAGCTATACATATACAAAGATATTACTTTTGATATTATTTTCCATCATAAGTTATTTTAAGGTATTGACTAGAGTACCCTGTGCCATACAGTGAACCTTTGTTGCTTGCTGCATATCTATTTTATAATTAGAAATCTAGCATTCTATTTATGCTAAATCAAGCAACTGGAATCGAAGTGTCAAATTTTTTAGCTAGGCAGATATTCATGTTTTTTTAAATGCATATATTGCACATACTATATATATGTATACAAAATAATTTCTACTTCACTTGATAAATGCTTGAAAAAGAACACCAAAAAAGAAGAGAAATTGGAAAACATAAACTAAATGAAATAGAACCTATTTCTATGAAATAGAAAAAGTGAAACAAACTAGATAAAAGTGAAAATAATCATACAGTCCAGTTGTTTTTAAACATGATTGCTCATTAGAAACCTATTACTATTTTCTTAATTGTTTTGGGTTTATTTTCTGTAGGCCTTTTCCTTGCCTTGTGTTTCCTGCCTTTCCTTTAGCATTTGTTGTAAAGCTGGTTTGGTGGTGGAAATTCTCTTAACTTTCGCTTGTCTGGAAAGCATTTTTGGATTGTATTCAGTAAAGTCTTCAAGTTATACTCTTAATTATTGACTAAAACTGCAGTTAAGTTAGAATTGTGACCAAAATGACTATCTCATGACTGTAAGGTCACAGTGCATTGTGTTTTGTGCAGAATATATGTATGTGAGTATAAAGAAGCAATGTCTGGAAATGAGTTGTAATAACGTGAAAACATTCTGGAAGAGTTTTGTTTGCTTGTTTGGTCTAGGATCTAATGCCCTTTTTGTTAAAGTTGTATTTTGAAAAGGTTCCAAGTCATATCTCACATCTCTGTTGATTCATGAATATATCATTGATGTTTGGCAGCAAACATGATGCTTACCACTTCTTTGGCATCTTGAGGGCACTTTTCCACTTCTCTGTGGGCATCAGGTATGAGCACCCTGCTTGGCCTGGCACTGGCTCTCATGAATTGCAGAAATGTTTCATTTTTTTTTTCTGCCTCATGGTTGGTTACACCTACTCTTCCCTGTGACACCCGCAATCCTAAAGTCTTCATTATTCATCCGCTTGTCCTCGTGACTCAGCCTTAACTTTTGTCCTGAAAGAATATGTTGGGGGAAAACAGGGAGCCCTTGGCTCACAGAGTTTTTCCTTGCTTTCTCCTGACTCCTAATAAATACTGTAACAATGATCATAAATCAGAGTTTCCATTTGTGTCACGAAACTCACAAAGTAGTAAAAGATATTAAATTGTTAGATATTAAATATATATATTTATTTTTCAATGACTATCATTTTCAAATCTTGAAAAAACTAAAGATTTTTATAAGTAATATTCCTTATAAATTATCACATTTTCAGTATTATATCATATGAGTTTTTTGAAGCTTAGGTGATCCTGTTCCACAGATTAATTTTCAAAATGCAATTTTCTTTGGTTTGGTTTGAAAACTATTTCTGTGGTTTTTTCAAAGGATTATATAAATGTATACACTTGTTACCAATGTTTCTCTAAAATAACTAAATGCATTTTTATAATTAGCAACCCTTTCTAAACAAAAAACTGAAATTTTTATATGAATCTCTCTGAAAATTGATACTATTCTTCAGCTAGCAATATGACTATTTTTAAATAGACACACATCCACACCTGTTAAAAGATTTTGAGAGGCAGATTGTAACTGTTAACCCTTATATATATTATCAGATTGAATAGAAGAATCTGAATTTGTTTCATGAAGAAAAAGATACTTTGCTGCTTTGTTTTCCAAAGGTATACTACAAATTTACACTCCAAACAGTAATGAATATGAATTCCAGTTGTTCAATACATACATCACGTTTTGGTACTTTTTGTCTTTTTCATTTTAGCCATCCTCTTGAATATGTAATGGATCCTAATTTTGCTTTAATACATATTTTTTCCTGATGGCTAATGATATTATGCATGTAAGTTTTGGGGTCATCCCTTTCTTTTGCCAACTTTTATTGGGTTATTTGCCTTATTAATACATTGAACTTCTTTATATTTGGGAATATGAGTCTTTTCTTGGAAAAATATTTATTTCAAATAAATTTATTCATGCTTTGGCCTATGTATTTACTCTTATAAAATGCCTTTGGTAAGGAGAAGTTCTTATTGATAATATAGTCCATTTTCTTATATTTTCCTGTGTGGTTATTATTTTTCAAATCCAGGTTAAGAAATAATTTCTACTCTAAGATTTTGAAAATATTTCCCTATACTTTATCTTCTATGAGACGATTCTTTATTTGAACTTATACCCATAATAAGAGAGACTTTCCTGGTGGCTCAGACAGTAAAGCATCTGCCTCCAATGCAGGAGATTGGATTCAATCTCCTGGTTCGATCCATGGGTTGGGAAGATCCCCTGGAGAAGGAAATGGCAACCCACTCCAGTAATCTTGCCTGGAAAATCCTATGGATGGAGGAGCCTGGTAGGCTATAATCCATGGGGTCACAAAGAGTCGGACACGACTGAGCGACTTCACTTTCACTTTATACCTATAACCTGTCTAGAATATATTTATGTGTTTAGTGTGAGGTTGTTGTTGCTGTTTAGTCGCTAAGTCTGACTCTTTGGGACCCTATGGACTATGGCTCACCAGGCTCCTCTGTCCATGGAATTTTCCAGGCAAGAATACTGGAATTGATTGCCATTTCCTCCTTCAAGGGATCTTCCCCAGGGACTGAACCCACATCTCCTGTGTCTCCTGCTTGGCAGGTGGATCTTTACCACTGAGTCACCTGGGAAGACCTTAGTATGAGATGTAGGAGGTCACTATTATTATTATTTTTTTTCTGTGTACCAATTTAAATAAACCTGTAGAATTTCTTAAAAATACTATTATTTCCTCTCACTTCACTGCAGTGGAACATTTGTTAACACATAACATAACTGTAAAGTATTAATGTATGTTCATCTGGCTTCTGCTTTATTCTGTTTTACTGACTATTTTTCTTCTTCTATTTTTATACTAATGCTTCACTATCTTATTTACCAATGCTTTATAAGAGGACTTCCCTGGTGGCTCAGATGGAAAAAGCATCTGCCTTCAATGCGGGAGACCCAGGTTTGATCCTTGGGTCGGGAAGATCCCTCTGGAGAAGGAAATGGCAACCCACTCCAGTATGTTTGCCTGGAAAATGCCGTGGACGGATGGAGGAGTGGTAGGTTACAGTCCATGGAGTCTCAAAGAGTCCGACACGACTGAGCAACTTCACTTTGACTTTCTTTCACTTTATAAGAGCCTTGATGAAGTGAAGTGAAGTGAAGTCGCTCAGTCGTGTCCGACTCTTTGCGACCCCATGGACTGTAGCCCACCAGGCTCCTTTGTCCATGTGATTCTCCAGGCAAGAATACTGGAGTGGGTTGCCATTTCCTTCTCCAGGGAATCTTCCCGACACAGGGATCAAACCCAGGTCTCCCGCATTGCAGGCAGGCGCTTTAACCTCTAAGAGCCTTGATAGCTGGTGGTAAATGATGATAATACCAGCAATTGTGATACAAAATGTTTTTGCTTTATACATTTTTTCTTATGTCATTAAGTGGAAGAATTACTTTAGTATTAGTTAGTGTCAGTCTTGTCTGACTCTGTGACCCCACGGACTCCATCAGGCTCCCCTGTCCATGGAATTCTCCAGGTGAGAATACTGAAATGGGTAGCCTTTCCTTTCTCCAGAGGATCTTCCCTATCCAGGGATAGAACTTTGGTCTCTTACTTTGCAAGCAGATTCTTTACTGTCTCAGCCACCAGGGATTGATCTTCTTGCTAACATTTTACCATTAATTGGAAGCTATCTATCTCACTAGTAAACTTTTTGCTGTAAAGTTAATTTCACCTTCATTGATTGCTTCCCTATCTGATATTGTTAGGTAGGAAGTTAGATGTGAGCAATGAGGGTTGGCCTAGCTGAAAAAGATTCAAGCTGCTCACTATAAATCCCACCCTAGACAAGCCCCAATGTGGCCCAGGAGAGCTCAAAGATATGCTTCAAAATAACCACAGAGACTCTTCCAACTCCACCTATGTGCCCTAGGCATGCAGTGAATACAGACTAACCACAGGGGCTTCTCCAACTCCTAGACACTTGCCCTTGATGCACAGCTGTGTCCTCAAGTGACCTTAGGCAGCTGGAGCCTATTAAGTGTTAATAAATATTCTATATGTACACAGATATGATTAGAACAGCCTGAATTATAGAAAAGACATGTGCAATACAGCGTGTTGTTATATAACTTACAACTGTCAGTCAAAACTGCCAGTCCATGCCCACCTAGAATATGCAAAAGTCCTGTCTTGAAAACCCTTCTTATCGCATCATTCCATCACCAGGGCCTGTCTTGGCCTGGTCCACCTCTCCCTTGAGGTGTTATTTTGGGCTCTTTCCTTAATAAACTTGTTTTAGCCATAAGTAAGGCTTCGGATTCTTCTTTGGGTCCTTACTAAGAACCGAGGCCCACAAGGGAGGATCCTCCTTTACCTTCCCCAAATCTGATAACAATACCAGTAAGTAATAGATCTCAACCTCAGAATGAGAGAGTTATTTGAATGCAAAATGTTATTGAAAATACAGCGTCATGGGTCACAATATGAAACCAGGTCATATTCAGGAGTGCTGACCGATTATCCCAGATGTCTGCTTACATCTGACAGGTTGTGATGCTGTCTTCAGAACATTTCCTATGGGATTTCTGCAATATCTAATATCTGTACGAGAAGAACTTGCTACTGCTGTATTGCTTGGTAAAAAAAAGGCATCATTATATTTCTTCAGTCCCATCTTTGAGAAATTATTCCTATTCTTGGGGAGAAAGGTGAAAGAAGACTCTGAGTTGTTTTTTTACTTATATCTGTCAAAAATACTAGACATCTGGGATTCCAGTTCTTTAAATTATGCTGAAAACCTTCTCAATATGTCATTATTAATAATATGCATACTATATTGAATTTAAAAATATCAGCATTACTATAAGTCAAGGAGAAATCATGTTAAGGTTAAATGGAAGAATGTTTTTATATCACTTTTATACATAGATAAATTGACAATAAAATGTATAACAATAATTCTAAGACTCTCATCTTTCTCATATTAGTCACCAAGTTCTGTGAATTTTGCTTGTAAATACACATCTTCCATTCATATAACAACTTATTCTAAATTTTCTAAATTTTAAATTTAGATATTTATACTGGATAGAATACTGGAGTGGGTTGTCATTGCCAATGAATATTCAGGACTAATTTCCTTTAGGATAAATTTTGGATAAATTTTAGATAAATATTCTAAATTTTACCCTCACTTTCATCATGTTTTTGTACATATTGTAAAGAGAAGTTACTTGTACCACATAGCAAGTGATTATATTTCAAACACATCATATTTATCTTAGACCTGTGTATGCGTTGCTTTTTGGTTTGCAATGTCTTTCTCACCTCTTTTGCGTGGAATTCTTGGTGACACTTCAAGAATCAGCTTGTGTTTCACTCTTATTCTCATATTTATCCTCTACCTTGTCCTCCATGGCACAAAAATAATTTTAACATAAACCAAGTGTCCCTTTCCATGGAATTTTGGATTCTGTTGTCAGATTGTGGGATTGCACTTAGTCCTTATGTTCTACTATTACTAATGGGGATGATAAATGTATCATGTGATTAAATTAGGTAATGATTATAATAGGCTTAGGAACAAGAAGATCCTATGTCTATTATATTTCTATTTATTTTATTGTAATATGATATTGATTTTTCCTATCTTGCATTTCTGAGGTATCATGAGCTCATTAAGGAAGATTCTGACTTTTACATAGCTTGTTAGGGATAGGTCAGTTCAGTTCAGTCACTCAGTCATATCCAACTCTTTGTGACCCCATGGGCTAGAGCACGCCAGGTTTCCCTGTCCATCACCAACTCCCAGAGCTTGTTCAAACTCATGTCCATCGAGTTGGTAATGCCATCCAACCATCTCATCCTCTGCCATCCCCTTCTCCTCCTGCTTTCCATCTTACCTAGCACCAGGGTCTTTTCATCGCATCAGGTGGCCAAAGTATTGGAGCTTCAGCATCAGTCCTTTCAATGAATGGTTTAGTCACTAAGTTGCATCCAACACTTATGGCCCCATGAATTATAGCCTGCCAGGCTCCTCTATCCATGGGATTCTCCAGGCAAGAATACTGGAGTGGGTTGCCATTGCCAATGAATATTCAGGACTAATTTCCTCTAGTATCAGCTGGTTTGATCTCCTTGTATGCCAAGGGACTCTCAAGAGTCTTCTATAATATCACTGTTCAAAAGCATCAATTTTTTGGCACTCAGTTTTCTTTATGGTCCAACATGGTCTTCTCATATCCATACATGACTATTGGAAAAAACATAGCTTACGGACAGGTCAGTTTTCATGTAATTTAAACATAGAATGATTCCTAGTCTAAAATTGTGTTTATTAATTTTTATAATAAACTGACTATCTAATCAGGTGGTGGTATTGAAGGCTAATATAATGTATGCTAATAGTTTTGCAAACTACAATATTCTATACAAATATATATGTGTATGCATATATAAAACACCAAAATTTACCTTGCAATTTTCCTCTCTAATCACTAAAAAGAAAGAAAAAAAGGGATATTTTTCTTTCTTCATGAAAATTGTATGAGTAATACTGTCAAATTTAAGGCAAATTATGAAAAAATTCAGAATGAGCTCTCCGGAGAAAATATGCAAAAGCCACCATATGTTTTCTTATTTTTACCTTTCATTATTCATGAGTCCAGAGGCAGTTGTTACAGACATAAACTCCATGTGAAACTGGACAGCTTATTTATTTTCAATAAGGAAAATGGTAGATGCCTCACATTAACAGCTTCTAGTACTTTAAGAAAATGTTTCCTGAACTCCTCACCAATACACATTCTCACCTGTGATATTATAAGAAAACCATTTTACTAATATCATGTTAAATATGGCTATTTCATAATTATAAAAGTCATATATATATATATGTATTAGGTATCAATAATACAGTCAAAATTTTCAAACAGATTTAAGGTATTTACATTTTACCACCTAGACTTTTACATACCAAGAAAATTATATTAGTAAAAAAAATGTAATGACTATATTTGGCTAATATATTTAAAGATATCCAGGGCATCACAAATGCCCAAATTACATACAGTAGATTTTTGTGCCAAATTCTTAATGTTTTATGAAACTACTGCTCATAAAAGAGAAAGAGATTGTAAGCAAGTGGTATTTTTACTGTGTATTTTGTATTATTCTCTGGTTTCTTACCTTTGGCTACCATTTTCTTCCAGATGTGCTCTTTATCTTTTCTTTTAATTACATATATATATATATATATAGATATATATATATATAAAAGGCTTTAATGTGATCTATTTCTTTACTTGGCTTCATATCTCAGAAAAATGTTATTTTATATACTATTTAATCACCATGATAAGAAAATATTATAGAATTAAAGAAAGTAATACTAAGTTAATGAAACATGTAGAAAGTAGTTATTTAATAAATATTAGATACATCGGGTATTATTTTAAAAAGAAAAACATTGGGGACCACAAAACCACTTTTAAATTTCTGGTTACAACATATTCCATAGTTATATATTTCTAATAGTCAATAAAACACAGTTATATCACTATGTATCAGCCTTCTGATGATAGATGGAATACATTGTCAATATTAAAATATTCTCAGGATCCATGCATGATATAGTTCTAAAATACATAGACTTACTAATTTTATTCTCTTTTGGAATGAGTTTCACGACAGAATCATAAATTAACAGTCTTAAATAGTGGAAGACTGAGAAAAAATCTTCTTTAAGAAGTATTACTCCTTAGTTTAGCAGGGTTCATTTTCTATTTAGGTTAAATGTAGATCAGTTAGCCACTATTTCAATCATACTTTTTAAATTTATATATTTAGAAATTAGAAAGTCAAATATAAAACATATAGTGAGTGGAATGGTTGCCAATTCTGTTAGAACCCATAACTACTCAGAAATACACAGTCATTCCTTGGCCACAGGGGATGATGGAACAGATGTAAATGGATAGAGGGATTTCATACATAAAACTTGAATAGAATGATGATAAATGTTATGCCTGAGTGTTTCTGAACCCTAAATAAAAATGTGACCCAAACTGAAGGAATAAAATAACATATTCCATGGGAAATAAGAATGGCTTTTATCCTGGAACTTGAGAAAAAAATTCAATATAAATTAATGGAAGGGAGTGATTTATGGGGGGAGGGGATGTTCTGGGAAAGAGCAGTCCCAGAAATTGAAGGATCTCTTACTACCTAAAGCTGTTTGCATAAACAGGAAACACAGATGCACTTAAAATCGCAATGTGTTTTCTAACTTCCATGCACACATGAACATGTACATATACACACACACAGATAGACCCACCTCCTCTTTTTTATTCTATGACCAAGATAAGTGAACAACTGAGTAGAGATAAGAAAGGAAATCTTCCTATGATTTAGAGGTGGGGGTATATAGGGAAATGAACAGGGCATTTAGATGCTTACCTATTTCCCTGTAATAGTTGCTATCTTAGACTAAGCACATACACATTCTTCAGAACAAGAGCATAGTTCTCATTGCACTGGAGATGCCATTCTGGTTTCCAAAACACTCAAAGAGCATGAAAATTAGAGTGAAAAGTCACTCTGTCATGGCACAACACTTTTGCAGAGCCTGAAACCCTGTCTTTTTGCATGGGTCTCAACTTTTGTATCCACCTTGTCCCTCAGATTTAGAACATCAACTGTCTAGAGCCATCCTACCACTGGAGTGAGGGCACATGAACCCATGGATTCAATGTAGTGCATCCAATTTATAAATTCAGTTTTTAAAATATCAAAAAGTTTTCATGGTGTATACTAACTTTCCCTAGAACAGGATTTATATTCAGTGCTATGCATTCCACTGAAATCATGTTCTAGTCATGAGTCTGCAGCAGTGAGAGCTGGTGGTTTCTGAAGCGATCAGCATCCTTTTGCAAAGTTCTGCCTCAGGCCAAGGTGTTATAGAGACCAAGAGTCCCCTAGGGCTTCCTAGGTGGCTCAGTGATAAGAATCAGCCTGCAACACAGGAGACATTGTTCAATTGCTGGCTTGGGAAGATCCCCTGGAGATGGAAATGGCAACCCTCCCCAGTATTCTTGCCTGGAAAATTCCATGGACTGAGCAATCTTGCAAGCTATAGTCCACAGGGTCACAAATGAGTTGGACATGACTGTGGAACTAAACAACAAACAAAAGTCCTTTAATCTCCCCAAAGGAGGGAGAAGGAGTGGAAGTGAGGTGGGAGGTAATCAGGTTGATAAGAATCTATCAAAGTTACAACTCTTAATTCTCAGGGCCTTCTTCTTTCCCAAACAAAACTAGAAATTTCAAACTAAAGACCATTTTAAAGTACATTATACTGTTGCTACTCCAGTGATCAAATTGGAGAACTTGAGTTCAGGTAGATGTATTTTCTGCATTTCCAAGAAATAAGAGACTCTTAGTATGCCCACAAAAGTATTGTGGTTCTTTGGCCTGTGCTAAATTTCTCCTTTTCTTCACTATAAGATCTCCAAGTTAGTAAGGAGCGGATATCTGAGCTAGAAATTCTGGCTGTCTAGTTTAACTGAAATATTTTGCAATAGTTGTTTTTTAAACTCTGTAGCATCAATAGATACTTCATTCCAGAAGATTACAGGTGATAATTTAAGCTTTTTTTTTTTTGCCACTGGATTACATTTACTTCCACTCTCACGGTTCCCTGAAGAATCAGCCACTACCATCTTCTAATCTAACCAAATCAGACAACCAATTCCAGATTCCCAGCTTTAAGGGTCTCTTTCCTGGAACCACGACTATAGCAAATACTTTCTATTTTGTCTCTTTTTGTCCATGATTAATTTTTCAAGAAAACAAAGTGTTATATAATTGATCACATTAATTCTCATATAACTTACCATTCATATAGTTGTGTATTTGTTCCTCTCATCACTCCTTTAAATAGAGATTTAAATGTAGATATTTTTGTGGTAACTCTTCTGAGGAGGAAAGTGTATAAGAAATATAAATATAAATATAAATAAAATGTATAATAAATATATATAATATAATAAAATATTAACTATTTATATAATGCATATTTATAGTAATAAATATAATAACAAATATATAAATAATACATAGTTTTAATAAATATATAAATATAAATAATAAAAATAAAATTATTTTATATTTCATGTATTATATAATAAATATACACATATGTGTATATATAATTATATATATATAATTCTTATATATAATCCCTATATATATATGTGTATATACACATAAATGTAGTAATTATCCTCTCATATTTGAAGATGATCTAGTTGATAAAATGTTAATTCCAGCATTTTTTGTGTAATTGTTTAAAATTTATTTTTACTGGAGTATAGTTGATTAAAAATGTTTATTTCATTTCTAATATATAATAAAATGAATCAGCATACATATATATGTAAATATCCCCTCCCTTTTGGATTTCCTTCCCATTCAGATCACCAGAGAGCATTAAGTAGAGTTCCTTGTGCTGTACATTATGTTCTTATTAGTTATGTTTTAAAATACATGAACTATTATATTATATTTCAATATCAAATGTTATTACTGAGCAGTCTGTTGTCTACCCCAATTATTGCCACAGTCTCAGATGCATGACACTCTTCAGAATATCAGCTTTGTTGTCTAAAATTTGGGATGGGGAAACAGTTGCAGGCAAGGCCCTAACTTGTACATATCTCTTCTAGTTTAAATTTAAATCTAGTTAAATTTTATATCAAATTGCCAAGGATGCATTGGATCATAGAAAAAAACAAGAGAATTCCAGAAAAACATCTACTTCTGCTTCACTGACTACACTAAAGCCTTTGACTGTGTGAATCAAAACAAACTGTGGAAAATTCTTCAAGAGATGGGAATACCAGACCACATTACTTGCATCCTGAGAAACCTGCATGCAGGTCAAGAAGCAACAGTTAGAACAGGACATGGAACAACAGACTAGTTCCAAATTGGGAAAGGAGTACGTCAAAGCTGTATATTGTCACCCTGCTTATTTAACTTTTATGCAGATTATATCATGCAAAATGCCAGACTGGATGAAGAACAAGCTGGAATCAAGATTGCTGGGAGAAATATCAATAACCTCAGATAGGCAGATGACACCACTCTTAGGCAGAAAGCAAACAGGAACTAAAGAGACTTTTTTTAAATTGTTCATTAAAGCCTTTATTGTAAAACCATCTGAAGATATTTAGTAACTGTGAACTCTTGACAGAATAAATTTCATTTCCACTTGTTTTAAAAAAAAGCCTGCTCTGTTGTAGCCAACTAGATTTTTAAAGTTTCAGCTCAATAATTTGATATTGCTTTTCAGTGATACAAAGGAATGCTTCTCTATCATAGCAAATAAGGTAAACGTTATTGTCTACATTGATGACAAAGTCCTTTCATATTCCAGGTTGTAAATCTACTTCTAAAAGGTTCCCCCCGCCTCTCACCCCAGCATCAAGGAATCTTTATATTCAAGCCAAAAATACTTTGCAAAAAGATTATTTTCAACATGTAGAATGATAGCATGCTTTGTCCAGGTAAAGTCATTTAATTTACTAGGTCTTTGTCTTGGTCACCACATTGAAATTTGTTTCTTTCAAAACTGAAGTTTTATGAGTCATATCGAGGTCTTGTTATGTTAGAAGACACTTAAAAAAAAGATTAGAAACAATAATGATCTCCATTCTTTAGTAGCTATTCAAAATACTGAATTCATTCCAGATGATTCATTTGGAAGAAATACTGACAAACTAAGGTGTAGTCAGAATAAAGTGGTAATGATGCTAGTAGTCTTCGAGATGCATCTTTATCAAAGGAATTGGAAAAGAAGAAAGGTATTTGGACGACAGTCAGGGAAGGAGTACATGTTTTGTTGTTGCTTCAGAGAGCTTATCTAGGTGGGATGAATTGAGACTGACATATATAAACTATTAATATTGTGCATAAAATAGGTTACGAATGAGAATCTACTGTATAGCACAGGGAATTCGACTCAATGCTCTGTGGTAACCTAAATGGAAATGAAATTTTAAAAAAATGGAGGGTATAAATGTATATGTATAGCTGATTCATTTTGCTGTACATTAGAGACTAACACAACATTGTAGAGCAAATTTAGTGCCTAGTCATTCAGTCATGTCCTACTCTTTGTGACCCTTTGGACTGTAGCCCTCCAGGTTCCTCTGTCCATGGGCTTTTCCAGGCAAGAATGCTGGAGTAGATTGCCATTACTTTCTCCAGGGGATCTTCCTGACTCAGGGACTGAAACTGCATCTCCTGTCCCCTGCATCCACTGGACTTCAGGTGGATTCTTTACCTGCTGAACAGCTATGTTGTTTTTCAGTCGCTCAGTCATGTCCAACTCTTTGCAACCCCATGGACTGCAGCACGCCAGGCTTCCCTGCCCTCACAATCTCCTGGAGTTTGCTCAAAATCATGTCCATTCATGTATCAGTGATGGCATCCAACCATCTCATCCTCTGTCACCCTTCTCTTCTTTTAATATTTTTTCTTTTAAAATTATTCTTTATTGAAAGATAATTGCTTTACAGAATTTTGTTGTTTTCTGTCAAACCTCAGCATGAATCAGCCATAGGTGTACATATGTCCCCTCCCTTCTGAACCTCCCTCCCGTCTCCCACCCCATCCCATCCCTCTAGGTTAATACAGAGCCCCTGTTTGAGTTTCCTGAGCCATGCAGCAAATCCCCGTCTATTTTACATATGGTCTTATTAGTTTCCATATTACTCTTCCCATACATCTCACCTTCTCCTCCCCTCTCCCCATGTAAGTCCATTCTCTATGCCTGCTTCTCCATTGCTGCCCTGTAAATAAGTTCTTCAGTACCATTTTTGTAGATTCTGTATATAGGCATTAGAATACGGTATTTATCTTTCTCTTTCTGACTCGCTTCACTCTGTATAATAGGTTTTATGTCCATCCACCTCATCAGAACTGATTCAAATGTGTTCCTTTTTATGGCAGACTCATATTCCATTGTGTATATGTACCACAATTCTTTATCCATTCATCTGATGATGGACATCTAGGTTGCTTCCATGTCCTAGCTATTGTAAATAGTGCTGCAATGAACAATGAGATACATGTGTCTTTTTCACTTTTGGTTTCCTCAGGGAATATGCCTAGTATTTGGATTGCTGGGTCCTATACAGAGGATGAGATGGCTAGATGGCATCACCGACTCGATAGACATGTGTTTGAGTAAACTCCGGGAGTTTGTGATGGACAGAGAGGTCTGGCGTGCTGTGATTCATGGGGTCGCAAAGAGTGGGACAAGACTGAGCGACTGAACTGAACTGATGCTGGTTTTACAGAGAAGGCAATAGCAACCCACTCCAGTACTCTTGCCTGGAAAATTCCATGGATGGAAGGTCCTGGTAGGCTGCAGTCCATGGGGTTGCTAGGAGTCGAACACGACTGAGCAAATTCACTTTCACTTCTCATTTTCATGCATTGGAGAAGGAAATGGCAACCCACTCCAGTATTCTTGCCTGGAGAATCCCAGGGATGGGGGAGCCGGGTGGGCTGCCGTTTATGGGGTCTAACAGAGTCGGGCATGACTGAAGTGACTTAGCAGCAGCAGCAGCAGCATGCTGGTTTTATTCCTGTTTGTTTTTTTTTTTTTAAAGGAATCTCTATATCGTCTTCCATAGTGGATGTATCAATCTACATTCCCACCATCCGTGTGAGAAGATTCCCTTTTCTCCATACCCTCTCCAGTATTTATTGTTTGTAGACTTTTTGATGATGGCCATTCTGACTGGTGTGAGGTGATATGTCATTGTATTTTTGATTTGCATTTCTCTAATAATGAGCAATGTTGAGCATCTTTTCATGTGTTTGTTAGCCATCTGTATGTCTTCTTTGGAGAAATGTCTGTTTATGTCTTTTTCCCACTTTTTGATTGGGTTGTTTGTTTTTCTGGCATTGAGTTGTATGAGCTTCTTTTATATTTTGGAAATTAATCCTTTATCAGTTGTTTCATTTGCTATTATTTTCTCCCATTCTGAGGGTTGTCTTTTCACCTAGCTTATAGTTTCCTTTGTTGTGCAAAAGCTTTTAAGTTTAATCAGGTCCCACTTGTTTACTTTTGTTTTTATTTCCATTTCTCTAGGAGGTGGGGCATAGAGGATCTTGCTTTGATTTATGTCATCGAATGTTCTGCCTATGTTTTCCTATAAGAGTTTTATAGTTTCTGGTCTTACATTTAGGTCTTTAATACACTTTGAGTTTGTGTATTGTGTTAGGAAGTGTTCTAATTTCATTCTTTTCATGTAGCTGTCCAGTTTTCCCAACACCATTTGTTGAAGAGGCTGTCTTTGCCCCATTGTATATTCTTACCTCTTTTGTTGAAAACAAGGTACTCATAGGTGCATGGATTTATTTCTGGGCTTTCTATCTTGTTCCATTGGCCTATATTTCTGTTTTTGTGCCAGTAACATGCTGTCTTGATGACTGTAGCTTTGTAGTATAATCTGAAGTCAGGAAGGTTGATTCCTCCAGCTCTATTCTTCTTTTTCAAGACTGCTTTGTCTATTCGGGGTCTTTTGTGTTTCCATGTGAATTGTGAATTTTTTTGTTCTAGTTCTGTGAAAACTGTCGTTGATAAGTTGATAGAGATTGCATTGAATCTGTAGATTGCATTTGTAGTATAGTCATTTTCATAATATTGATTTTTCCTACCTAGAAACTTGGAATATCTCTCCATCTGTTTATGTTGTCTTTGATTTCTTTCATTAGTTCAATTCAGTTCAGTTCAGTTGCTCAGTCATGTTTGACTCTTTGCAACCCCGTGAATTGCAGCACGCCAGGCCTCCCTGTCCATCACCAACTCCTGGAGCTTACTCAAACCCATGTCCATCAAGTTGGTGATGCCAACCAACCATCTGTCGTCCCCTTCTCCTCCTGCTCCCAATCCCTCCCAGCATCAGGGTGTTTTCCAATGAGTCAACTCTTCGCATGAGGTGGCCAAAGTATTGGAGCTTCAGCCTCAGCATAAGTCCTTCCAAGGAACACCCAGGACTGATCTCCTTTAGGATGGACTGGTTGGATATCCTTGCAGTCCAAGGGACTGTCAAGAGTCTTCTGCAACACCACAGTTCAAAAACATCAATTCTTCAATGTTCAGCTTTCTTCACAGTCCAACTCTCACATCCATACATGACCACTGGAGAGACCATAGCCTTGACTAGACAGACCTTTGTTGGCAAAGTAATGTCTCTGCTTTTTAATGTGCTATCTAGGTTGATCATAACTTTCCTTCCAAGGAGTAAGCGTCTCTTAATTTCATGGCTGCAATCACCATCTGCAGTGATTTTGGAGCCCCCCAAAATAAAATCTGACACTGTTTCCCCATCTATTTCCCATAAAGTGAAGCGACCAGATGCCATGATCTTAGTTTTCTGAATGTTGAAATTTAAGTAGTGTCTTATAATTTTCTGTGTACAGTTCTTTTGTTTCCTTATGTAAGTGTATTCCTAGATATTTAATTATTTTTGTAGCAATGGTGAATGGGATTGATTCCTTAAACCCTCTTTCTGATTTTTCATTGTTAGTATATATAAATGCAGGTGATTTTTGTATATTGATTTTGTATCCTGCAACTTTGCTAAATTCACTGATTAGCTCTAGTAATGTTCTGATATATCTTTGGAGCTTTGTATGTACAGTATCATGCCATGTGCAAACAGTGAGAGCTTTAGTTTGTCTTTCCAATCTGGATTCCTTTTATTTCTCTTTCTTCTCTGATTACTGTAGCTAGGACTTCCAGAACTATGTTGAATAACACTGGTGAGAGTGGACACCCTTTTCTTGTTCCTGATCTTATGGGGAAAGCTTTCAGTTTTTCACCATTGAGAATAATGTTTGCTGTCGGTTTATTATATTTGGCCTTTACTATGTTGATGTAGGTTGCTTCTATGCCCATTCTTTGAAGAGTTTTAATCATAAATGGGTGATGAATTTTGTCAAAGGCTGTTTTTGCATCTATTGAGATGATCATATGATTTTTATCTTTTAATTTGTTAATATGTTTTATCACATTGATTGATTTCCATATATTGAAGAATCCTTGCATTTCTGGAATAAACCCAACTTGATCAAGTTGAACGTGAAGGTAGCACAGCTGCTTGCCCATGACTTAGAAGGAAAGAAAGAAGGGAATTAAATGTCCACAGATATCTGGTTAGTTTAAAACAGTATTCATCTCTTCTGATAATGACCTGTGAACACATAGACTAGGTGTCAAATACTGTGAAAGAAAAAGAAGGTAATGATTATTCTGGGGAACTGGAGAGAAATAAGATATCAATGGAAGCATTCCACACTATTCTTTTTAATGCATATTCAGCATTCATTGCAATGCTAATACATGTTTTTAAGTTATTTTTTTCTGACCTAAGATTTTCTTTTCTCAACATTTTTGTACTTAAGTCTTTACATAAGAACAAGTCTAGGGTATATGTAAGAAAATGGAGTTTGGGGGTCATGTATAAGGGCACTTAAAGTTTCTCATATATTAGTTAAATGTAATCTAAAGTATTGTAAAATATTTCTGTTTATATGCCAGCCGTGTCTTAGAGTTCTCTTTACATCTTTATAAAAATATTAGTATTTTAGACTATTTTAAATCAATATTATAGGTGTATAATGGTATTATATAATCTTTTATTTGAATACCTCTGATCATCAATTAGATTGATTATTCTTTTTATTTTTTTCTGACTATTTTGATTATTCTTCTGCAGATTTACTGCCAACCCAAAGATTTTATCAATTGTTTCATTGGCCTTTTCACTTTTTTGTGTGTACATATTTAATGTGTATCTTTGAGACTAACACTGGTGATTATGTATATTGCATATTCATCATAGTATACGGGTCATTTTTTAAAAGTAAAATCTTATCTTATATAGTGTTATTTTATGCTTTAAGTGTAGAGTATAGTAGATCAAATGATTCTTCCTTTGTACTTCTCTCTTGTTGATTGTAATTATGTTTATTATAGAAATTATTTAGGAAAAAAAATTCTACCATGTTATTACTACTATATCACTTATGCCTACTATTTTTTGCTTGAAAACAATTTTTTCTGACTTTAATTTACTTCTGAACATTTTAAAATTGGTATTTTAATGTTTTAATCTTATATTATTTTTACAGTTTTCATTCCCTCATCTCTGTTCTCCAGTTTTTATATTCAGAATTTTAGAGAAGTAACCTGGCATGTTTATTTAATTAATTTATTTAATATATCTTTGTATTCTTTAGAATAGGCTTTCTCTATATATCTTTTGGCCATGCCAAGTTGCATGTGAAATCTTAGTTGCCCAACAAGAGATAAAACCTGTTCCCCTGCAGTGGAAGCTCAGAGCCCTAACTGCTGGGTCTCCAGGGAAATCCCTAACCTGACATGTTTTAAATAAGCTTTATTTGTGGTAAATAGTAACTATAAATTAATAAAACAGTGTTTGTTTCTTTTAGAGTACTTTGTTAACTTAGACATATTTATATTACTAAATATAAACATACCTAAATAATGAAGCAGTTAGAAAATAAACACTTAGCAGTAATTTTAAGACCTACAAAAGCATCATTAGTTTTGAATCTGTTCTAGTGTAATTTGATTTCACATTATTTTGTTTCATAGTTTATTGCTTTCTAAATGTAAATTATGCTTTCAGATATAATTTGGGACATCTTTTTTCACACTTATTTCAAAACTTTGAAATATTAATGTTATTCTTTAAAGATTAATTTTATCAGAAATACATTTTTAGTGTCAACTTTATTGGCATTTTCAGTATTGTATTTTTTATTTTTGTTTTTAACTTTTATTGAGAGTTCATTTTCAGCAAATTTTCTGTTTTTCTCTCTATTTTTCCTTCTGTTTAGCATTGTGAAATTATTTACTTCATGAAAAATTATAACTTTAAGATATGCTTGAGTGTGTGAGGGCTCAGTCACTCAGTCACTTCCAGCTATTTGCATCCCCATGGACTGTAGCCTGCCAAAATTCCAATTCTGTCCATGGAATTTTCCAGGCAAGAATACCAGAATGGGTTGCCATTTCTTACTCCAGGGGATTGTCCCAATTCAAGGAGATATGTTGAATTTAATGTATTTGTGTACTCAGTAGTATTTATTTATTTTTTCTTCTTTTATTCACTGATAGAAGTGGAAGCACTGACTTCAGGTATTGAGCTAAACTCAGGTCACCATAATCATAACCAGTAAGTTAGGGGACCAACCAAGGTGGAGCAATACTCATGTGATAGACAAAGTCCCTGTTCTCAGTATTTATCTCATATATGAATTCAATTATCTTTCTTAGTTTTCTTCATATTTATAGCTATTCTGAGTTTGAAGCAAAGGGCAACATTAAAGCTGGAAATAATTTGCTGTACTGTAACAGTTGTTTGGCTGATTTTCAATATTGCTTTCGAATGAGATAGAAAAAGCAATTTTCAATGAGCAATTATTGGAAAGGAGTTAAATATATCTTGAGAATATAATAGGTAACTGAAGAAGGTATACAAAGGGGCATTCAATGTCATACTGCCTTCAAATTTATGATTTCAAGGAACCACTGAGAATTTTTATGTAGCATTGATAACATTTTAATCTATGATAATTTGGTTATTTAGATTAGAAAGTTTTATGTTGTCTAGGTTTGTGGATAACTTTCTCAGTAATATTATTTATGTAGTCATGTATACTAGTATGCATATTATATCAGCAAATTCATTTTTTAGTTTGAACTATTTCTATTACACATATTTTATTTATTTATTTAGTTTTCTTCCTGGGGAAAGTTATGGTAAGTGACAAAAATAAATTTACTTTAATTTACAAAATGCTTCATAAGAGCCACAAAATTGGTGTCTCTAATTTAGGCCTATACAGACACCACTTGAGATTGAAATGCTGTGAGAAACCATTATTCTGGGGAAGACTCTCCTTATGGTTTTAGCTATCATTAGTGTATATAATAGCTGCTTCTACGTACTATTTTGCTTGAGTGTGTGCTCAGTTATGTTGATTCTTTGTTACACCAAGGACTGCAACCTGCCAGGCTCCTCTGTCCAAGGAAGTTTCCAGCAAGAAAACTGGAGTATGTTGACATTTCCTCCTCCAGGGGATCTTCCTGACTCAGGAATGGAACCCAAGTCTCCTGTATCTTGCATTGGCAGACAGATTCTTTACCACTGACCCACCTGGGAAGCCCAATGTACTATTTTGCTAAGGCATTAAAATGTCTCTGGAAGGAAAACCTACTTTATTAAAATGATAGCTTGATGGTACATAAATTTCTTTACTCTTTGTCTGCAATGTCAGCTATGCTGACTTTGCTATTATCATAATTTTTCATTACTTATAACCATGCTGGTCTATGCAAAACAAATTGCATATTCTGCTACCCTCATTATCCTAAACTAATGTCAGCCATGAAGTCTCCCGAATAACACTTTTACCTTTGTTAGGGAAATCTTGTGGGATAGCAATGAAGAGCCGACTTACCAAGTAATAAATAATAGCCTGTTTTATTTTGGTTGGACTATGTGATTTCAAAAAGAAAAGGTTTAAAAACACCCCATAAAATGGTTATTTTCTGCATTATATAGATGTTCTTAGATAAAGGTTTTAGTTAGTTCTTTTCATATCAGAAGATGAAGAGGTATGAAATACCTTGTCTTAAAATCTTCTGCTCTTTGATATGTGCCTTACTCCCTAGTGGGTCAGATGGTAAAGAGTCTGCCTGCAGTGTGGAGACCCGGGTTCAACCCCAGGATCAGGAAGATCCCCTGGAGAAGGAAATGGCAACCCACTCCAATATCCTTGCCTGGAAAATCCCATGGATGGAGGAGTCTGGCAGGCCACAGTCCATGGGGTTACAAAGAGTTGGACACAACTGAGCAGCTTCACTTTCTTTCTGTCTTAACTCCTTTTCAGAGAATTAATGTGGTTTGCATCATTTCTCAATCAGGACTCTTAGTGTCTCTTTCATATGGGTATGAGTCCTGATCTCTTATAACGTCTGTACAGACACAATTATTTTACAGAAAAATACACTCTTTCTTCTTTGTAGAGAAAAACAAGTGATATTCTGTTCTTCTTCTTGGTCACATTCTTGTTTTATATCAGAAAGTTTTGGTTCATATTCTGATCAACAGTGATATTTACTATGTCTTATCAGTTATTTTATTTTTCACTGTAAAAATGCATTCAATTATACTTATAAAGTTGTGGGCTTCCCTAGTGGCTTAGAGATTAAAGAATCTGCCTATAATGAGGGAGACCAGGGTTTGATCCCTGGAGAAGGAAGATCCCCTGGAGAAGGAAATGGCAATCCACTCCAATGTTCTTGCCCAGAAAATTCCATAGACAGAGGGGCTTGGTGGACTAGAGTTTATGGGGTTGCAAAGAGTTGTACAAGACTATTACTTGCTCAGATATTGTCTGTAATGAAATTTAATTCTCTTTTGTTTCTTTTTTAGAAACAAGAATTTTCTCTTGTGTATGGGAATAATAATTACCTTTATAGCTGTTAGATGTACCATTTTAAACACACACACATAATTTATCTTTAAAAGAACTCTTATGAAATAGAGATTTTTTTTGCTTATTTATTTATTTTTTTAAAATGTATTTATTTTAATTGGAGGCTAATTACTTTACAATATTGTAGTGATACATCTCAGGTTAGAATGATAAGGTATGAAAACCATAACTAACCATTCCTAGGTTACAGACCAAGTAAATGGTAAAGTAAGGATTCATACTCAAGCAGTCTAATTCCAGAGTTCATGTTTTTAAATGCATTTTATATCTCACATAATATTTTTACTACTTTCTTCATTAAAATTGTATATAGTATCAAATAAAACAAAGTAATTTTTTTCAAACAGCTGATGTTACACTTACTTTTTACCTTAAAAAAGTTAAATTAAGTGATTTTCACAATATAAAGCAAGTTCAGAAAAATACATCAAATATGGAATAATTCATAGGAGTCATTTTGTTTTGTATTTTACTAACTGTAATTTATGTGCACATAATAACTACTTCTGTACAAATATAGAAAACAAATAAAACATATGGATTTAAAACCTATCAGCAAGTCATATGATTAACAATAAAATGTAAAGTTCATTGAATGACTGAACTATTTATTAATTATAACTGCAAGAGAAAAGGAATGAGGAAACTGATTTTTCATTAATATACTAATTAAAATTTATGAACTAGACTTCTGCTTCTAGCAATAATCAAGTAAAATGTCCAGAATTAACCTCAACCATGAACAATTAGAGAAGAGGAGTAAAAACACAAACAAACAAAAATAGGCATTATATAATTAATGGCATTGGATTGTGATCCCCAAAGTGAGAAAATGAGTAATGTGAGAAATAAAATTGCCTAGAGACATATTACGAACGATGGTGCAGAGACAGATATCCCAAGTAGAGCAAAGTAATATCCCTGAACTAAGCATATAGCTAAAGAATCTGCCTGCAGTGCAGGAGATGCTGGAGATATGGGTTCGATCCCTGGGTCAGGCAGATCCCCTGGGAGAGGGCATGGCAACCCACTCCAGGATTCTTGCCTGCAGAATCCCATGGACAAAGGAGCTTGACAGGCTACAGTCTACAGAGTTGCAAAGAGTGAACATGACCAGAGAGACAACATGGCACAAAGTATATAGAAATTAAAGTGTAGGTACACTGAGGTAGTTGTAAACTGTAAGGCATAGTTCAACCTAAGAGGAACCTATATAGAAAAAGTGCACCAAAACTCTGCATAGCAATTGCACCGAGTCTTTACAGAATACTAAAGTGCATATGTGTACAATGAGCCTAAGAAAAAGTGATAGGGTGATGGTATAAGCCAGATAACTCTCAGAGACTGCATGAGGTGCAGAAATATTCAAGACCCAAACAACATTACTGGAGAGTCAACTCTCAATAACTTTGGACATTGAGTAAGGTTAATATTTTAGCAGAAAACAATGATAGTAGTAAGCCTAATTTGTCTAGCCTAGACATAAGATTACTTTGTCAAAGTTACTTTGCCAACAAAGTTCCATCTAGTCAAGACTATGATTTTTCCAGTAGTCATGTATGGATGTTAGAGTTGGACTATAAATTAATCTGAGTGCCAAAGAATTGATGTTTTTGAACTGTCATATTAGAGAGGTCTCTTGAGAGTCCTTTGGACTGCAAAGAGATACAACCAGTCCATCCTAAAGAAAATGAGTCCTGAATATTCATTGGAAGGACAGATATTGAGGCTGAAACTCCAATACTATGGCCAAGTGATACAAAGAGCTGACTCATTTGAAAAGACCCTGATGCTGGGAAAGATTGAAAGCAGGAGGAGAAGGGGATGGCAGAGGATGCGGTGATTGGATGGCATCACCAACTCAATGGGCATGAGTTTGAGTAAACTCCAGGAGTTGGTGATGGACAGGGAGGCCTGGCGTGCTGCAGCCCATGGGGTCACAAAGAGTCGGACACGACTGAGTGACTGAACTGAACTGAGACGTAAGATTACTGGTTGTATTATGTCTAAATTTTCTTCAGAGAAATATCAATTTGGCAATCAAAATATAAATGCTTAAAAATAAGTCTAGAGAAAAATCAACCTGATGTGAGGATAGTTTAATTGCTTTCTAGAACTCATCAACAGCATATTGTATTAAAGGTTTACTGAGCATGGCCTTGCTCACCAGAGCAAGATCCAGTTTTCTCCAAAGCTAGTTCCTGCCATCAGGAAGCTTCCACAAGCCCCATTTCCTCATCCATCAGCGGGCAGACATAATGAAAACCACAATCACAGAAAACTAATCAAACTGATCCCATGGATCACAGCCTTCTCTAACTTGATGAAACTATAAGCCATGCAGTGTAGTGCCACCCAAGATGGACGAGTCATGGTGGAGAGCTCTGACAAAATATGGTCCACTGCAGAAGGGACTGGCAAGCCACATCAGCATTCTTCCCTTGAGAAACCCATTAACAGTATGAAAAGGCAAAAAGATGACACTGAAAGATGCACTCCCCAGGTCAGTAGGTGCCCAGTATGCTACTGGAGAAGAGCAGAGAAATAGCTCCAGAAGGAATAGAGAGCCAGAGTAAAAGCAAAAACAACACCCAGTTGTGAATGTGTCTGGTGGTGAATGTAAAGTCCAATGCTGTAAAGAACAATATTGCATAGAAACCTGGAATGTTAGGTCCATGGATGAAGGTAAATTGGTGGTGGTCAAAGAGGAGATGGCAAGAGTGAACATCGACATTTTAGGAATCAGTAAACTAAAATGGACCAGAATAGGTGAATTTAATTCAGATTACCATTATACTTATTATGGTGGTCAAGAATCCCTTAGGAGAAATGAAGTAGCCCTCATAGTCAACAAAAGATTCCAAAATGCAGTCCAAAATGCAATCTCAAAAATGACTGAACGATCTCAGTTCATTTTCAAGGTAAACCATTCAATATCACAGCAATCCAAGTCTATGCCCCAACCACTAATGCCAAAAGCTGAAGTTGAATGGTTTTGTGAAGATCTAAAAGACCTTCTAGAACTAACACCCAAAAAATATGTCCTTTTTCATTATAGGAGACTGGAATGCAAAAGTAGAAAGTCAAGAGATAACCTGGAGTAATAGGCAAGTTTGGCCTTGGAGTACAAAATGAAGCAGGGTAAAGACCAACAGAGTTTTGATTAGAGAGTGAACTGGTCATTATGAACACCCATTTCTAAGAATATAGGAGATGAAACTACACATGGACATCACCAGATGGTCAAAATTGAAATCAGATGAATTATATTCTTTGCAGCCAAAGATGGAGAAGCTGTATACTATCGGCAAAAAAAAAAAAAAAAAAAGCACAAGGAGCTTACTGTAGCTCAGGTCATGAACTCCTTATTGCAAAATTCAGACTTAAATTGAAGTAGGGGAAACTGATAGGCCTTTCTGGTATGACCTAAATCAAACCGCTGCTAATTATACAGTGGAAGTGACAAATAGATTCAAGGAATTAGATCTGATAGACAGAGTGTCAAAAGACCTATGGACAGAGTTTCATAACATTGTATAGAAGGTGGTGATGAAGTCATCTCAAAGAAAAAGAAAGGCTAAAAGCAAAATGGTCGTCTGAGGAGGCCTTACAAGTAGCTGAGAAAAGAAGAGAAGCTAAAGGCAAAGGAAAAAAGAAAAGATATACCCATCTGAATGAAGAGTTCCAAAGAATAGCAAGGCTAGATTAGAAAGCCTTCCTAAGTGAACAATGCAAAGAAATAGAGGAAAGCAATAGAATGGGAAAGACTAGATATCTCTTCAAGAAAATTAGAGCTACCAAGATAACATTTCATGCAAAGATGGGTACAAAAAAGGACAGAAACAGTATGGACCTAAAAGAAGCAGAAGACATTAACAAGTGGTGGCAAGCATACATAGAAGAACTATTTAAAACAATGATCTTAATGATCCAGATAGCCACAAATGTGTGATCACCCAACTAGAGACAGTTACCTTGGAGTATGAAATCAAGTAAGTCTTAGGAAACATCACTACAAACAAAGCCAGTGGAGGTGATGGAATTCCATTTGAGATATATCAAATCCTGAATGGTGATTCAGTTAAAGTGCTTCACTCAATATGTCAGTAAATTTGGAAAACCCAGCAATGGCCACAGGACAGGAAATAGTTTTCATTCCAATCCCAAAGAAAGGCAGTGCCAAATAATGTTTAAATTACCACATGATTGCACTCATTTCACATGCTAGCAAAAAAAAAAAAAAAATGTCAAAATTCTCCAAGCCAAGCTTCAACAGTATGTGAATCGTGAACTTGCAGATGTTCAAGTTGGATAGCAAAGGGGGAGTAACCAGAGATCAAATTGCCAACATCTGCTGGATCACTGAAAAAGCAAGAGAGTTCCAGAAAAACTTCTGCTTCATTGACTATGCTAAAGCCTTTGATTGTGTGGCTCACAACAAACTGGAAAATTCTTCAAGATATGGGAATACTAGACCACCTGACCTGCCTCCTGAGAAATCTGTATGCAGGTCAAGAAGACACAGTTAGAACTGGACATGGAACAACAGACTGGTTCAAAATTGGGAAAGGAGTATGTCAAGCCTGTATATTGTCTGATTATTTAACTTCTATGTAGAGTACATGATGTGAAATGCTGGGCTGGATGAAGCACAGGCTGGAATCAAGATTGCCAGGGGAAATACCAATAACTTCAGATATGCAGATGACACCACCCTTATGGCAGGAGATGAACAGGAACTAAAGAGCCTCTAAATGACAGTGAAAGAAAAGAATGAAAAAAACTGGCTTAAAACTCAACATTTAAAAAATGAAGATCATGGCATCAGTCCCATCACTTCATGGGAAATAGATGAAGAAACAATGGAAACAGTGACAGACATTATTTTCTTGGATTCCAAAATCACTGTGGATGGTGACTGCAACCATAAAATTGAAAGACGCTTGCTCCTTGGAAGAAAAGCTAGACAGCATATTAAAAAGCAGAGGCACTATTTTGCTAACAAAGGACCATATAGTCAAATCTATGGTTTTTCCAATAGTCTTGTCCAGATGTGAGAGTTGGACCATAAAGAAGTCTGAATGTTGAAGAATTGATACTTTTGAACTGTGGTGTTGGAGAAGACCCTTGAGAGTCCCTTGGGCAGCAAGGAGATCAAACCAGTCAATCCTAAAAGAAATCAATCCTGAATATCATTGGAAGGACTGATGCTGAAGCTGAAGCTCCAATAATTTGGCAGCCTGATGCAAAGTGCCCACTCCTTAGAAAAGACCCTGATGCTGGGAAAGATTGAAGGCAGGAGGAGAAGGGGATGACACAGGGCGAGATGGTTGGCTCGCATCACCAACTCAATGGATATGAGTTTGAACAAGCTTCAGGAAATGGTGGACAGGGAATCCTGACGTGCTGCAGCCCATGAGGTTTAAAAGAGTGGGGCATGACTCAGCAACCGAACAACAACTCTTAAAGAAGAAAATAAATTATAGTTGTTCAGCAATGTAGTAGTTACAATGTCCAACACCTAATTAAAAGCTTCCCTGGTGTCTCTAAGGTAAAGAATCTGCCTGCAATGCAGGAGAGGCAGGTTTGTTCTCTGGGTCAGGCAGATACCCTGGAGGAGGGCATGGCAGCCTATTCCACTGGGTCATAGGAGTCGGACATGACTTAGTAACTAAACCACCACACTATCCAATTAAGAAAATTTCTAGACATGCCAAGAATCAGGAAAATGTAACTCATTAGCAAAACAATAAATGCTCAATAGTAAAACTATTAATAGAACTGGTAGAAAGGATGAAAATGACAAAAATTACTTTGCATATTAGTGTGTTATAGGATTCAAGAAATTAAAGGAAAAATAGAAAACTGAAAACCTAGCTGTAAAGAGTGAATGAGTGAAAGTTGCTCAGTCATGAGGGACCCCATGGACTATACAGTCTATGGAATTTTCCAGGGCAGAATACTGGAGTGGGTAGCCATTTCCTTCTCCAGGGTATCTTCCCAACCCAGGGGTCAAACCCTGGTGTCCTGCATTGCAGGCAGATTCTTTACCAGCTGAGCCACCAAGGAAGCCCAGCTATAAAGAAGACACTATCAAAGAGAAGTTATTCGATGATACTGAAAACAGAGTAAGAGGAACACATTTGAAGAATATCAATAGGGATTATCCAAAGCAGAGTGCAGAGACAGGGCTTCCCTGATTCGATCTATTGAATCCACTTATAGTAATTTACAGTACAGTAATTAGAGTACAGTAATTTATAGTAACTTGCAATGCAGGAGACACAGAGAGATGAGCTTCATTCCAAGGTTGTGAAGATCCCCTGGAGTATGAAATGGCAACTCACTCCAGTATTCTTGCCTGGGAAATCCCACGGACGGAGGAGCCCGGGGGGCTACAGTCCAGAGGGTTGCACAGAGTTAGACACAACTCAGCACAGCCCAGAGTGCAGAGACAAAAAATAGATTGGTGGTTCCTAGTGGGTAGGAGAAGGGATAGTGGGAAGAGACTGCTAGTCCATATTAAGTGTGTAGAAGTAAAATAATGTGTGATGGGCAACATTTAATAAGTCTTTGGTTTATAATGTTCATGAGAAGGGCAAGTTACTAAGTTACTAATGAGAATTCTACCAAGCATGCACCTGGACCACTAACAATTATTGAAGAGACACTTATTACAGCATCAAATTACAATGTTTCTGATAAAACATAAAACATAGTGTATGATTATGATTGATCAATATTTTCTGCAGCTAAATGCCAATTTATATGTTATGAGAATGTATTTTAGACTAGGTATAGGTTTAGTTAGGTTTAAAGTAACATAGGAATGAATAAAAATCTGTATTTCTCACTACCTGGTTAATGAGCTCTGATCATGCACTAGCTCTCACATTATAATTAGCCTGCACTTTCATAGTTTCCATTTACTGCCTGAATGTATGCATCAATAGATTTATCACAGAAAAAGATCATAATGTCAAGGAGACTTCTGTACATTAAAAAAAAAATAGTTAATTATTTAAATGTAAACACAGCTTAGATAGACTTACTCTGTGGAATAGAAACAATACCAGAAGTTACACATGTATTAATATTATTATATTATTATTCTTTATTTCATTCAAAGACATGCAAATAACTCTGAAAGCAACCTTTATTTACCCTGGTCCCTAAACATAGTATTGAGCTTCCCAGGTGGCTCATTGGCAAAGAAACGGCTGCCAACAGGAGTCACAGGAGACTCAGGTTCAATCCCTGGTTCGGGAAGATTTCCTTGGAGGAGGAAATGGCAACCCACTCCAGTAATCTCGAGTGGGAAATCCGGTAAAGAGTGGAGCCTGGTGGACTACAGTCCGTGGGGTCACAAAGAGTTGGACATGACTGAGAAACTGAGCACTCAGCAGAGCATGCATAGAATTAGGTAAAAATGAAGATTTGGAGGAAATCAGCATTATTTGTCAAGAGCAAAGAAAGTTTGCTCAAAATTCTCCAGGAAATCTCCAGATGACAGAAAACTAAAACTATAGTTTAATTTCATGCATTTTTATTCAGTATTTCTAGATTTCCTAAAATTATTCACTTATATCATTCAGACAGTCCCACAGAAGCCTTCTAATATCTAGCCTATATGGAAATAAATGGAAACTATTGATCATTGTTACAAGCATCACTATATAAGT
This sequence comes from Cervus canadensis, assembly GCF_019320065.1. Classification (NCBI taxonomy): domain Eukaryota; kingdom Metazoa; phylum Chordata; class Mammalia; order Artiodactyla; family Cervidae; genus Cervus; species Cervus canadensis. The sequence goes on from NC_057398.1 coordinate 68,434,039, forward strand.
ATATGTGTGTATTAAAACAAAAGGAATCAAGTACTCAAGAGCAATATATACCCATCAAAGCAATGTGATTATTGAAAATTGATCAGCTAAGTTTTAGCCCTTCACCCAAAGTTTTCGCCCTTTGCCAAAGGCTTGGGTATTCATCAAACCAAGCATAAAAGGTGTGTGGAGATCAGCTAGATAATTGATTAGCTTTTAAATTGAGCCATCAGTCTGTTCAAAGGCTAATTAGACCAATCTGTGACTGTATCAATCTCATAATTACTCAGACTAATTATATTAATCCTCTAAAATATGTTCCTGTGAAACTGCTAATGTCTAACATTATCGTTGTGCAATGACCTTAGTTCAATGAGGAAATGAAATCCATGTATGATCCACTGAATCAGATGGAATAGGACATTTTAAGTACATGTATAGACAAGCAGACACAAAATTGGTGAGATTAAAAGAGTTTTAAAAAATTTAATCTTCAAGGACTTGGCCCAAAAAAGGAGTATTAGATATATCTTCATTAAGAGGTAATGAATGGAAAAAAAAAAAAAGAGGTAATGAATGAAGAGGTTATTATTTGGTAATATATTTCTTCAGAACCCTGTGTATATTGATATGCACACACGTGCCTGTACAAGTGCATCTTGGAACTTACATGTGTATGTGGATAATTACTTTGATCAGAAAACATATTAAATTAAGATGAATTCAATATATTTATTTAAAGTGCCTGCTATACCACAGACATTAATGTTGTTGTTTACCTGCTGTTGTGTCCAACTTCTTTGCAACCACATGGACTGTAGTCCACCAGGCTCCTCTGTCCTTGGGATTCTCCAGACAATAATACTGGACTGGGTTGTCATTTTCCTCCTCCAGGGAATCTTTGTGACTCGGGGATCAAATTGCATCTCCTGAATTACCAAGTGGATTTTTTACTACTGAGCCTCCAGGGAAGCCCAGCATTAATATTAGATGGTGGTAAACTGTGGGTGAAAAAGAAGCAGTTGCTTGAGTACAGGAATAGAAAAATACATAATAATAATAATATGCAAATTAATTTCAATATCCTAGGTCTACTCATATATACAAGAAATATTCATTAAGAGCCAGAGAATATTCAACACCAAGCTGAAGCTTAATGTCTACAGGCAGCAGTCAGAACAGGAAGACTGCAGCAGACTGGGAGCCCAGGGGCATCAGCTGAAACCGCTCTGCCACTTAAGTCACACAGGTCAGCAGATCTGACGGAGCTCGAAGCATTACTGGCAGACAGAGAGGTTGTTCGGTGCCACTGGCAGGTCACTATGGGTGAATCACATCTCCCACCCTTAGGGTTTTGGAGCAAAGCCCAGGCATCATCTGTGGAAAACTAGTTTCCTTTTGAACATAGCTTTTCCCTTATTTCTGGGTCTTATTAAAGACTAAAGCTTAATTGTGGGCCACCAAGTTGCCATGCATTTGGAGCCATCCATCATGAGGTAAGATTTTCTGACCTACCAGGGCACAAAGTCAGGCCTGTGTAACAGTGCTCCATTATCAAATGGAAGTGCTGTGGAGGAGATGGGGCTTGAGCAGGTGCTGAGGGAAAGGTAGCTTGTGTGAGGAGTTAGCTCAAATGCCCATGGCTCCTACGCATATATCACATTCTCAAGCCCAGTAAAGACAGTACTGCGTGACACAGAGACCATCCAAAGCTGACGGCTGTGGCCGTCTAGTTTCTGTGAATGGAGACTCTCCCAGGAGACTTCTAACAGAGCTCAGGCCAAGAGCAGACCTCAGCACAGCCGTACCTGTGAGCTATTACTCTGCACCCTGTCACCAGGCAACAAGTCCTGTTCAGCCATTTGCAATGGGCTCCTCCCTCAAGGAAGCAACTGTCAGTGAGTGACCGTCACTGGGGACATTCAGTCAAGGTCAGTGGAGCAATGATCCTAAGGAGGACAGTGAGGTAAGAGTCGACCCGGCCTTCCCCCCAGGGTGCTCCAGTTCATCCAGCCTCAGACCAGCGGTTGTTCTGGGGGTCCAGGCGACATGTGGGGGGCTGTGTCCTGCTGACCTCCAGAGCCCTCACTGTGGCCCCCACTGACCAGGCCCAGGCCTTGAGGAGGCAGTGACCCTCTCTCCACCTCCGCCACCTCCTGGCGGCACCGTCCACCTGGGATGCCATCTGCAGGACCTGCTCCCACACCCCCCACCACATGGCCGGCCTGAGGAGCCTGAGGGCCAGTTGGGTTAGACGCCGAGCTCCCTCAGTGAAGACGGCGTAGCAAGGTCTGAGGACCCGGCCCTGAGGGCGCTGCCGGCTGAGCTCTGACTCAACCAGGACTGGACCCTGGAGGGTAACTCATGCCTCAGGACCTGCCCTTTCTTGTCAGAACAGAGACTAACACTCATGAGATATTTAGGGGAACATTTAACTGACCATGACCTGACCCCCACAACAAGGGCTCTGACACCAAGATGTTTAAACAACTCACCACGCCCCTGCCTCACCTTTCCAGGAAAGGGCTTCACTGAGAGCTTTCAGGGAGTTTGGGGTGTTTAAGGCATGGGCCCCTCCTCTCCTTGCAGGGCCCTCAGTACACCTTTCTGGGCTCCACACTGTGACCTCTCATTCTTGTTTAGCCTCCCTGTGTGTTGGGCACACAGACTTGTTTTTCAGTGAGAGGCAGAGCTTCAGTCAGGGTAATTGCCTGCTTGTTTTTGCCTAGAAGGAGGGAGAGGTGCCAAATGACCAGCTCGATACCAATTCATGAAATGTGGCCAATGGTTTTATGGAATGATCAGGGGCACAATTGTAAGATTCATGAAAAAAGAATCTTGAAGATGGTATGTGGATAGATATCTTTGGAAACAGGATAGGAAAATATTTGTGTTCCCTGTGAATTAGTGGGGAAAAAAAGAGAGAAAGAGAGGGACTTTAGCAATCAAGTGACTAAGACGGCCTCTACCATGAACGTCTGTCAGCATCCTGCTCAGCCACCTCTGTCTTTGCTCAGTGACTCAAGAATAAAGAAGCCTTGGTGACAAGGATGAGGTCAGCATGAGTTTAGCAATGCCCAATTCCACCCCCGAGGCTGGCCTGGCTATAGACACTGTTGAGTGTCCATAACCCAACAACAGAGACTGACCCTGAGTTCTCTGAGGTGATCAGCCAGCTACCTGGTGGCAGGTTGACTGCATTAAATCCCTTTCTTTGTGGAATTGGGTAACATGTTGCTTTTACTTGAAGATACACTCACCCAGAAAATGAATTTGCTTTCCTTGTCCACAGTGCTTTCCCCCAGACCACCATGACTGCTATATCTACCGTCATGGTTTCCCACACAGCTTTGCTTTTGAACTAAATCCTCTAGAATTCCCTTTCTAGTGTTTCTACATCAGGTAAGCTACAAGAGCTTCACTCCTGTGAAACGTCAAGAAGGCAGTGAAATAACTAGTTTATAGTGCACACACACACCTCCCAATGAGTCAGTTACAACTCATCTATGGACTGCTATGTAGGAATTTCACAGCTGTAACTAAATTGATTTAATTTATCAGTCCTAAGCAGTCAATTTTATTAAAAGATTTATCATCCTGGGTGGGCCTGACTTAATTAATCAAAAGGCCTTTAAAGAGGGTGTATGCATGCTCAGCTTCTAAGTCATGTCTGAATCTTTTGCAACTCCATGGACTGTAGCCTGCTAGGCTCCTCTGTCTATGGAATTTTTCCAGACAAGAATATTGAAGTGGGTTGCTATTTCATCTTCCAGGGAATCTTCCTGACCCAGGGGATCAAACCCATGTCAGCTGCATTGCCAGGTGGTTTCTTTACCATTGAGTTACCTGGGAAAACCTGTTAAAAGAGGACAGACCCTTTCTATGTCCAGAGATTCCAAGCTTCAGTTCATATAGTTTCCAGTCATTGTTGTTTCTTCCTGACTTTATGTTGTCAGGTTTGTCTAAGATGCTAAAGAGTTTTCCTCTTGTTTCCTCTTATTCAAGATGGTAAAGAATCTACCTGCAATGTAGGAAAACAGGGTTTGACTCCTGGGTCCAGATGATCCCCTGGAGAATGGAATGTCAACCCACTCCAGTATTCTTCCCTGGAGAAACCATGGACTGTGGTCACAAAGAGTTGGACAAGACTGAGTGACTTTCACTTTTTCAGTAACCTTACAGACACGGTCTACCTCAAGAGAGTTGTTATGATAATTAAGTTAGATTATCAAGGAACATATAAGCCATGCTGTACTAAATTGTTTCAGTCATGTCCAGCTCTGTGTGATCCTATCGACTGTAGCCCACCAGGCTCCTCTATCTATGGGATTTTCCAGGCAAGAATTACTGGGGTGGGTTGCCATGCCCTCCTCCAGGTGATCTTCCCGACCCAGAGATCAAACCAGCATCTTCTGCATCTCCTGCATTGGCAGATGGGTTCTTTACCACTAGCATCACCTAGGAAGCCACATCTGGCCTATACTAGACTCTTTTATTCTTTAATTGTATGAAATACAATTTTTATCATAAGAAAGCAATTTAGAATGTAAATAATTCCAAATATTGATAGAGTAATGGTGATTAGTTTAACTTTAAATTAAGTTTTAGGAAAACTTACTCACATGATGATAGCATTCCTCCATTGCTGCATCATTACCATATTCGGCTTTCAGTACAATATTAAAATTGAAAATCAGTAACTTCATATTTGTAGGTCTTTTCACAAACCTTCAATATTGAGAAAGGCAGCCCAAGGAATTTTTATTTTTATTTTTTTAATGAGAGGGAGAAGGATGTTTTAACCACTGCTATTTTATAATTTAGTTTAGTCATGACTTTGATTTGATGAAACTGAGTTCAGTTCAGAGTTCAGTATAACAAATGAAATTACAAAGTTCAAGATTTTGATCCAATATTTATTATTAACTATTCAAATAAACTGAATTCTTAAAATTTCAATTATCTCTAGAACTTGCAGTGGATTCTTTACCATCTGAGCTAACAGGGAAGCAGAAGAATACTGGAGTGGGTAGCCTATCCCTTCTCCTGACCCAGGGATCATACCAGGGTCTCCTGTAGGTGGATTCTTTACCAGCTGAGCTACCAGAGAAGCCCAATATTTATGATTAACTATTCAAATAAACAGAATTCTTAAAATTTCAATTATTTCTAGAACATGCCACATGTTAAGATTAAGCATCTTAATCACATTAAGCATTAAGATTAAGCATCTTAATCTCAATAGACAAGCAAATTGTTATTGTTCCTCTAATTCATCTGTCACAATTGAATTGCCTGTGGCCTGACCCTAGGAGGCAACATTGTTCATAGACTTAATTATTACAAACAGCATGTCTTCTGTTTTAAAATTCTACTGGAGAGTAACTCTAAGTCACTTGTTCAAGGAACTGACAAGAATCATGACCTTGAAAGATGTTGCCACCTCAGTTTAATTTCAAGGTCTTACAACTTTGAATATTTTGGGAGCACTCTCAGTAATTCTATGTCCTAAGTTGAACCAATTTCATAGTAGCATTGTTAAGACATTACGGGACTTCCCAGGTGGTCCAAAGGGTAGGACTCTCAATTTTCACTGCCCAGGTCCCAGATTTAGGCCCTGGTCAGGGAACTGAGATCCTGCAAGATGTGGCAAGAAAAGGAAAAAACAAAAACCAACCCCAACTCCTTCCTAAAACATGATTAAATCACAAAACAAAACTGTGCTTGTCATGAGCATTATGTTTAAGAGTTTTTCTGTCACATCAAAATTTTCATTGACACCACCAAATCATAGAGATAATTGGATGTGTGTGTGTGTGTATATATATATACTTTCCCGGTAGTTCAGTTGGTAAAGAATCCACCTGCAATATGGAATGTAGGAGACCTGGGTTCGATCCCTGGATTGGGAAGTTTCCCTGGAGGATGTCAACCATGTCCAACTGTTTGGGATGCCATGGACTGCAGCACACAAGGCATCCCTGTCCTTCACCATCTCCCAGAGCTTTGTCAAACTCATGTCCATTAAGTCAGTGATGCCATCTAAGTATTTCATCCTCTGATGTCCCCTTCTCCTCCTGCCTTCAGTCTTTCCCAGATCAGCGTCTTTTCTAATGAGTCAGCTTTTCCCATCAGGTGGCCAAAGTATTGGAGCTTCGGCTTCAGCATCAGTCCTTCCAATGAATATTCAGGATTGATTTCCTTTAGGATTTACTGGTTTGATCTCCTTGCAGTCCAGGGGACTCTCAAGAGCCTTCTCCAAAGCCACAGTTCAAAAGCATCATTTCTTCAGTGCTCAGCCTTCTTTATGGTCCAAATCTCATGTCCATACATGATTACTGGAAAAACCATAGTTTTGATTATATGGTCTGTTGTTAGATATGTAATATCTCTACTTTTTAATATGTTGTCTATGTTTGTCATAGCTTTTACTCCAAGGAGCAAGCATCTTTTAATTTTATGGTTGGAGTCACCATCAGCAATGATTTTGAAAACCAATAAAATAATGTCTGTCACTGTTTCCATTGTTTCCCCATCTATTTGCCATGAAGAGATGAGGCCAGATGCCATGCTCTTCATTTTTTGAATATTGAGTTTTAAACCAGCTTTTTCACTCTCCTGTTTCACCTTTATCTAGAGGCTCTTTAATTTCTCTTTGCTATCTGCCATAAGGGTGGTATAATATGCATATCCGAGGTTATTGATATTTCTCCCAGCAATCTTGGTTCCAGTTTGTGTTTCATCCAGCCCAGCATTTTGCATAATGTATTCTTCATAGAAGTTAAATAAGCAGGATGGGAATACACAGCCTTGATATACTCCTTTCCCAATTTGGAACCAGTCTGTTTTTCCACATCCAGTGCTAACTTTTGCTTCTTGACCTGCATACAGATTTCTCAGGAGGCAGTTAAGGTGGTCTGGTGTTCCCATCTCTTGGCAAATTTTCCACAGTTTTTTGTAATCCATATGGTAAAGGCTTTAGTGTAGTCAATGAAGCAGAAGTAGATATTTTTCTGGAATTCTCTTGCTTTTTAATGATCCAGCAAATTTTGTCAATTTGATCTCTGGTTCCTCTGCCTTTTCTAAAGCCAGCTTGAACATCTGAAAGTTCTCAGTTCATGTACTGTTGAAGCCTGGCTTGGAAAATTTTGGTCATTATTTTGCTAGTGTGTAAAATGAGTGCAATTGTGTGGTAGTTTGAACATTCTTTGGCATTGCCTTTCTTTGGGATTGGGATGAAAACTGATCTTTTCCAGTCCTGTGGCCACTGTTGTGTTTTCCAAATTTTCTTGCACATTTGCTGACATATTTATGATCTGTATATAATAAAAGTTTTATTTTTTTTTCATATGACTTGTCCTGTGAATTGTCAGCCTTATCATCATTACACTGAATAATGCCGTTTGCCTTTGATAATGCTATTTTTGGTTATGGATTGTGGGGTATGACTTTTCTCCTGCATTTAAGAGATAATCCCCTAAAAGCTCTCCATACCTAAAAAAAAGTTTTAATCAAGAGGATATTTTTCAATTCCTATGTAATTGGATTTCATAACATAATTATTTATTTTTAATGATGATGTCTTATAAACCTGGGGAATTTCCAAGTATGTTGAGAAATACCCCTGGAAAATAAAGAGTGAAATAATAAAATAAAAATTCCCTGTCCTACTCCATGTGCCTTTCTTGGCATTGGAAAACACATTTCTAAGAAAAGTGGTAATTTTAACAACTCAAATATCTTTAAGATAAATATTGCCCTAAAACTTGCCTTATTATATGTCTCACTTCTCACACTGTTTGCTGAACCCAGGGTAGGCAAGGCAGAAGTGGAGAAGCTGAAGAAAACTAGAGGAGCAGTAGGAACTTCAGATATGTTTATTCTCACTGGGAAATAGCAGAAAGGGTTTCCTCGGATGGGGCTTATATGCTTGTATAGAACAAAACTGGTCCCTGGCCAAGTGGGTACAATGTGATACACATGCACAGTGCTATGAGTGATCTCTACTGTTCCATAACTGCAAGGTCATTGTTTCTAAAACATGGGGCTAGAGGGCACGAGAGTGTGGGGTTAGAGAGCCTGATCGGTGCCATTTCATTAATTTCCCCACATCATACAGCCATACAAAAATTAATAGATTACAAAATAAGCAGTCAGAATTTTTTGTCTAATTGATTAGAGCCAAAGGGCCAGTAATTCTTTTTTCATATTGAACTGCTGCTGCTGCTGCTGCTAAGTCACTTCAGTCGTGTCTGGCTCTGTGCGACCCCATAGAGGACAGCCCACCAGGCTCCCCCGTCCCCGGGATTTTCCAGGCAAGAACACTGAAGTGGGTTGCCTTTGCATTCTCCCATATTGAACTAATTAATTAATATAAAAAAATAGAGTGAAACATACTTTTGTATTTTATAAGTCAAAGTCATTCCTTAAGTGCTGTTATATTTATCATATTAAATTTTAAGACTGTAGTTTCCAAACTATTGAAAGCATAGAGATTAAGAACAATTACAAACAACTTTTTGAATATTTTCTTTTAAAAATGATAACAAATGGTATTTTATTAATTTTTTAATAAATTGTGTACAACTTAGAAATATTTGCCATGTACACCATTCTTGAGCATTTTCGAATAGTTGTAAATATACAAATCACTTCAATTTATTCCACAATGCCATTTTGAAAGTTTATTTTACATAAACAACTGTGAAAAAGATCAAACACTATCAATTTTCTGTTTTGTTGCCCGCCAAGGCAATCTGTGGAATTAAACAATTGCAATTTTGACCTCTATTGTCAGTGATCAATCAGCTGAGACTTACACTAAAATCTCTTAATATGGCATACAAAAGAAGATACAATTGGCCAAAGAAATGACCAGAGATTTATTGATGTTGTTTTTTAAAATCTTTATTTGCACAATAACAGATACAAATATCGGAGAAGGCAATGGCAACCCACTCCAGTACTCTTGCCTGGAAAACCCCATGGACGGAGGAGCCTGGTAGGCTGCAGTCCATGCAGTCACGAAGAGTCGGAAACGACTGAGTGACTTCACTTTCACTTTTCACTTTAATGCATTGAAGAAGGAAATGGCAACCCACTCCAGTGTTCTTGCCTGGAGAAGCCCAGGGATGGCAGAGCCTGGTGGGCTGCCGTCTATGGGGTCTCACAGAGTCAGACACGAGCGAAGTGACTTAGCAGCAGCAGCAGCAGATATAAATACTCAACTCTTTCATTAAATTTATCCAATGAATGCTTACTTACCAGGTAACAGGTGTTAATCACTCGACATTTGGAATCTAGAAGTAAACAAAACATAGAGACCCCTTTATCTCATTCTATGAGAATTCTTTTGAGAAGGCAGATATTATAGGGGAGAAAGTAAACATATTGCATTGTATGTTAGATTGTGATAAAAGGTAGGGAGACAAACCTAAGTTAGGGTACCAGTGCCTGTGGTGAGACATGGTGAGCTGTTTAATAGAGTAATGAAGGCTGGCTTATCTAATCAAGTTACCTTGAGCAGGCATCAGAAGAAAGTAAATGAATAAGTCAAGCCTCAGGATGAACTTGGCAGGCAGAGAAGAGGCCCTCACTAGGCACTGCGTCTGCCAGGAACAGTGGGGATACCAATGCAGTAGACATAAAGTCAGGTGTTAGGTGGGGAAATTGGAGGGGTCAACAAGAGGATGAGCAGCCTGACCTAACTTACTGTGTGTGTGTTGAGACTTGTTTATTTGAAAGAGAGTAAAAGAAGTAGCAAAGTGTGTATCTGTGTTGTTATTCTTTCCTAATAACAGTGCTAAATTCTTTATCTGGATTCATTGATTTCATTAAAGAACTCTCCATATTAGGAATTTTTATTTCTATTTTGTATGTGAAATATGGTCTTAAATTCTTCTTCTTTTTTTTTTTTTCTTCTGCTTCTGAAACACATCCTCTTACTACCTGCCAAAACAGTTATTCTGGGATCCCAGGGAGGCTAGTGAGAAGTGGTAATGCATGACTTCAAGGCAGCATGGAGTAGATAGGGTGTGGATGTTGGCCCCAGATTTATCTGGGTTTGAATCCTGGTGCTCGTTGGCTAGGTTGACACTTGTTCACAGAGTTATACAAATATTCCAGACACTCACTGGTTTCATTGCCTATGAAATGGATGTAACAATTTCATGTATGTAAAGATGAGCTTCCCAGGTGGCACAGTGGTAAGGAGTCTGCCTTTCAATGCAGAAGACATGAGAGACTGAGGTTCAATGTCTAGGTCTGGAAGATCCCCTGGAGAAAGAAATGGCAGCCCACTCCAATATTCTTGTCTGGAGTATTCCATGGACAGAGAAACCTTGTGGGATACAGTCCATGTGGTTGCAAAGAGGTGGACACAGCTGAATGTGCAGATGTGTGGGTGCACACACTAGTAAAAAGATAGCTAGCCTAGAATTGCCAGATGTAGATAATAAACATCAGTTCCTTTCTTCTCCCCACCTTCAATTAGAGATGATAGAGATCATGTGCGGATTTAATCTGCATCAGGGAAATTGATGGAGAAAACGTGTGCCGGGCCACCCTGTGAGGCAAAGCTCACTTGCTGGTGGAGAGTTGAGGTATGTGGTCTGATCCCTTGTAGGGTTCCTGGTTCAAGGGCTGCAAAGAACATAATATAAGGAAGCGGTGGGAAAGAGGGTAAGAGCAGTAGCAGTTGTGTATCTATTAAAGTACTTAACAGCTAATGTTATTAAAATAATTCAGGGGAGAACTGAAACAGAATTGGTAGAGGTGGAAGTGGGAAGGGTGGTCACATTCTGAAGACTGAACTTGTTGTCCAGTTGCTCAGTAGTGTCTGACTCTGCGGCCCATGTATATATGTATCTCCGCATGTATCCGTGTTCTTCCCCGGTGGCTCTGCAGTAGAGAGTCCGCCTGCCAGTGCAGGAGGTGAGGATTCAAGCCCTGGGTGGGAAAGGTGCTCTGGAGAAGAAAATGGCAACCGGACCCAGTATTCTTACCTATGACATCGCACAGACAGAGGAGCCTGGCAGGGCTGCAATCCATGGGGTCACAAAGAATTGGACATGACTTAGCAACTAAACACACATGCACACACACACACACACACACACACATCTATTAAACACACACATATCTATTAAACACACACACTTCTATTAAACACACACACATCTATTAAGCACACACACATGTCTATTAAGCACACACACATCTATTAAACACACACACACATCTATTAAAGACGCACACATCTATTAAACACACATATGTATTTTTTTTCAGATTCTTTTCCCTTAGAAGTTATTACAAAATATTGAGTGTAGTTCTCTGTGCTATACTGTAGGTCTTTGTCAGTTGTATATTTTATATATAGTGGTGTGTATACTTTAATCCCAAGCTCCTAATGTATTCCCTCCTGATTTTCCCCTTTGGCAACCATAAGTTTGCTTTGCATGTCTGTGGGTATGTTTCTGCTTTGTATATATGTTCATTTGTATTTCTTTTTTTTTTTTAAAGAATCGACATATAAGCAATATCATATGATATTCACCTTTCTCTGTCTAGCTTACTTCACTTAGTATGATAGTTTCTAGGTCCATCTATGTTGCTGCAAATGACATTATTTCATTCTTTGTTTATAACTGAATAATATGCCATTGTTTATATGTAACACATCTTCTTTATCCATTCCTCTGTTGATGGACATTTGGGTTGCTTCCGTGTTTCAGCTGTCATAAAAGTGTTTCAGTGAACATCAGGGTGTGTATATCTTTGTAAATTATGGTTTTATCTGGATTTATGCCCAGGAGAGGTATTGCTTCATCACATGGTAGCTCTTTTAGATTTTTAAAGAACCTCCATAGTGTTCTCCATATTGGTTGTGCCAGTTTACATTCCCACCGATAGTTTAGGAGTGTTCCCTTTTCTTCACACTCTTTCCAGCATTTATTATTTGTACATTTTTTGATGATGGTCATTCTGACTGGTGTGACTTGATATCTCATTGTAGTTTCGATTTGCATTTCTCTTTTCATGTGTCTGTTGACTATCTGTATCTTCTTCGGAGAAATGCCTATGTAGATCTGCTAACTTTTAGTTTTTTTTTTAATTTTTATTAAGCTGATTGTATATTTGGAGATTAATACATCATTTGCAAATATTCTCCCATTCTGTAGGTTGTAATTTCATTTTGTTTATGGTTTCCTTTTCTGGGAAAAAGTTTTTAAGTTTAACTAGGTCCCATTTGTTTATTTTTATTTCCATTACTCTAGGAGACAAATTCATAAAAACATATTGCTGTGATTTATACCAAACAGTGTTCTGTGTATGTTTTCCACTAGGAGTTTTATAGTATTCAGTCTTACATTTAGGTCTTTAATTCATTTTGAGTTTATTTGTGTGTGTGTGTGTGTGTGCGCATCTGTGTATTGTTATATAATGTTTTAATTTCATTCTTTTACTTGTAGTTGTCTAGTTTACCCAGCATCATTTATTGAAGAGACTGATTTTGTCCATTGTATATTCTTGACTCCTTTGTCATAGATTAATTGACCATATGCATGTCGGTTTATTTCTGTGCTTTCTAACTTGTTCTGTTGATCTGTATTTCCATTTCTGTACCTGTATGTCATTTTAAAACTATAAGTGCTTCTTGTAGAAATCCCCTGTTACTTTTCTTTGAAAAGGCAAAATACAGCAATAGTGTAAAAGATCGCAAAATTGATGGAATAAATACTGGCCTAAGAAAAGTTGTGTATGTATGTATTTTATATTGACTTAAACAGGGCTTTCATTAAATTAATGTAGACCAAAAGGAAAATTTTTATTTTGTCCAGTATATAAGATTAGTTACTTTGAGAGACAGGAGGCCTTTAGTAACTTCCTGATATTATGTCAAGTTAAAAATAACTTTTAATGCCTGCATTCGGTGGTCTTTTCTTCTTCAGGAGATACAGGGAAATAAACACAGATTTAGATGTAGACATAGAAATGGTGAGATATATATGAACAGCCCAAATTCTAATCTATCTTAAGATGCACAGATATATCTATATCCAAATATAGATATATATGTATATCTTAAGGGTAATTCTTTGATGAAATTGTAAATTAGATTTTGCTATCTTTGATCATAGAAACTTCCATGCATAGAAATAAATAATGTGGCCTTAGTGAGAGAATTTTTGCAGTTTCATCACACAGAAAACTCAGTGACATCAGGGATCCATTTAGTAATATAGCACTCCAAAACAGACAAGTAACAAAGCAAATACCCTTAACATAATCATTTTATTTTTTTTACTGGACAAGAATAACAATAAGAGAAAAATGTCAGAAGACTTTCTCTAAAGGGAATAAAAATCTATGTAATAGCATCTCTCCCATTTTCCTGGGAATTTGAATGTTGTCAGTAGTAAGGTATGAGTTGTATTCTTTCAGCTGAAGGCCTTGAAAGCTAAACTTTACAAAAAAGATTCAGATCAGGTCATTATTTTTAAATATTTTAGTAGGGAAATCTTAAAATCAGTGTTCTGGTTGATTTTTAAAGCTCTTTTCATATTGCTTTTGCTTTTTCATATTAAGGAATTTGTGAAATTTGAAACAGATGTAGTTTATAAGCACCGAATTTGGTTTGTTTAGATATAGTGCCTACACATGTTTCTGAGAGAGAAAAAAATTCAAACACTCTACAGCAACGATTTCACTTTATAGAACAAAACTGAAGTAGCAGTCATACCTACGTATTCAAATAAGCATAGGATAATAATTTCAATGTTTCTGATGTTTACAACTAATTTTATAATTAAATGTTAGCAATTACTCTTAGTTTTAGGGCACTCCATTTTGCATACCATTTGCCTTATATACTTTTTTTCCCCCTTTTTGACCATACCTCACAGCATGTGGGATTTTAGTTTCCCTACCAGGGATCCAACCCGAGTCCCTTGAATTGGGAGCACAGAGTCATAACCACTAGACCACCAGGAAAAGCATATGCCTAAGTAACTAATTATGCATATGCTTTTTTTATTTTCACAGATGTCATCATGCTATGCATACTGTGGTCATCACATTCCCTTTTTAATGGCAATACTGTGAATTATATATTTAATGTTTTCACTTTATAGGAAAAGGTAAAATTACGTGGTATTGAAGTCAGGATATTCTGATATTTAAAAATTCAGTAAGCTAGTCCAGTGGGAAAGCCTTGCTGACTTAAAACATATTCACCTCCTAAAATTTGAGAGTTATGTTTTATTCAGTGGGAAATTTAGGACCTAAAGAGGAGGACATAGCATCTCAAGTGACCAAGAGAGAAGAGCTTGAAGGATAAGAGGGGAGGAGTCAGGTTACATGGAAGTTTTACATCAAAGGTCAGGTACTCTTAACATTGAAAGGTTATTATTAATTAAAGAAAACCAGATATCTCAAGTCAAGGAATTTAGTGTGTATTATTCTGTGTATGAGAAGATATAGCAGTCCAGGCTCACTGAAATCATTCATTTGATATGCATCCCAGCTATTCTGGGGCCAGTATCCTATCTTTTTCACATCCTGAGCTCCCTTAGGGCACACTGTAGGGAGTGGCTACAGTCTGATACCTGAATTCTTCCCCTTTCTAAGTGCCTTTAGGGCTCCCAGCTCCCATCTGTGATGGCTACAATTGCTGATGACTGTGACATCCTTGCTTACTGATATGGCTGGAAATATTACATCTCTCTTTGCTTTTCTCGCTTGTCTTTTGCGTCTCTTCTTTTCTCAGCTAAAGCCTTCTCAGACAACCATTTTGCCTTTTTGCATTTCATTCTCTTGGGGATGGTCTTGATTACTGCCTCCTGTACAGTGTCATGAACCTCCATTCATAGTTCTTCAGGCACTCTGCTACAAGATCTAATCCTTTAAATCTATTTGTCACTTCCACTGTAAAATCGTAAGGTATTTGATTTAGGTCAGACCTGAATGGTCTAGTGGTTTTCCCTACTTTCTTCAATATAAGTCCAAATTTGGCAATACGGAGTTCATGATCTGAGCAACAGTCAGCTCATGGTCTTGCTTTTGCCGACTGTATAGAGCTTCTCCATCTTTGGCTGCAAATAATAGAATCAATATTATTTTGGTATTGATCATCTGTTGATGTCCATGTGTAGATTCTTCTCTTGTGTTGGTGGAAGAGGGTATTTGCCAAGACAGTGTGTTCTCTTGGCAATACTCTGTTGGCCTTTGACCTGCTTCATTCTGTACTCCAAATCCAAATTTGCCTGTTACTCCAGGTATCTCTTGACTTCCTACTTTTGCATGCCAGTCCCCTATAATGAAAAGGATATATTTTTTTAGTGTAAGTTCCAGAAGGTCTTGTAGGTCTTCATAGAACCATTCAACATCAGCTTCTTCAGCATTATGGGTCATGGCATATACTTGGATTACTGTGATACTGAATGGTTTGCCTTGGAAATGAACAGAGATCATTCTGTCATTTTTGAAATTGCATCCAACTAATGCATTTTGAACTCTTGTTGACTATTAGGGCTACTTCATTTCTTCTAAGGGATTCTCTCCCACAGTAGTAGATGTAATGGTCCTTTGAGTTAAATTTGCCTATTCCGGGCCATTTTAGTTCACTGATTTATAAAATGTTGATGTTCACTCTTGCCATCCCCTGTTTGACCATTTCCAATTTACCTTCATTCATGGACCTAACATTCCAGGTTGCTATGCAGTATTGTTCTTACAGCATTGAACTTTACTTCCATCACCACTCACATCCACAATTGAGCATTGTTACTGCTTTGGCTCTGCCTCTCCATTCTTTCTGGAGTTATTTCTCCACTCTTCTCCAGTAGCATATTGGGCATGTACTGACCTGAGGAGTTTATCATTCAGTGTCCTATCTTTTTGCCTTTTCATACTATTCACGGGTTTGTCAAGGCAAGAATACTGAAGTGGTTTGCCATTGCTTTCTCCAGTGGATGACGTTTTATCAGAACTTTCCATCATGACCCGTCCATCTTGGGTGGCTCTACACAGGATAACTCATAGTTTCCTTGAGTTAGACAAGGCTGTCGTCCATCTGATCAGTTTAGTTTGTTTTCTGTGATTGTGGCTTTCATTCTGCCTGCCCTCTGACAGAGAAGGATAAGAAGTTTACAGAAGTTTCCCGACGGGAAGACTGACTGTGGGGGAAGCTGGGACTTGTTCAGATAGGCAGGGCCATGAGCAATAAATCTTTAATCCAATTTTCTGTTGATGGGTGTGCCTGTGTTCTCTCCCTCTTGTTTGACCTGAGACCAAACTGTGGTGGAGATAATGAAGATAATGGGGACCTTCTTCAAAAGGTCCCATGCATACAATGCCATACTCAGTGCCCCCGACCCTGTAGCAGGCCACCACCAACTCATGCCTCTTTTGGATACTCCTGGACACTCACAGACAAGTCTGGGTCAGTATCTTGTGGGGTCACGGCTCCTTTCTCCTGGGTCCTGGTGTGCAAAAGGTTGATGTTGTTGTTTGTTTGTTTTTCCTGTATGTGCCCTCTAAGAGTTTGTTTCCCAGTCCTGTCTGTTCTGTAATCAAATAGCTGAGAAAAGAAGAACAGGCAAAGAATAAAAGGAAAGATATACCCATTTGAATGCAGAGTTCCAAAGAATAGCATGGAGAGATAAGAAAGCCTTCCTCAGTGATCAAGTCAAAGAAATAGAGGAAAACAACAAAATGAGAAAGACTAGCGATCTCTTCAAGAAAATTAGTGATACCAAAGGAACACTTAAAGCAAAGATGGGTACAATAAAGAACAGAAATGGCATGGACCTAATATAAGAGAAGATATTAAGAAAATGTGGCAAGAATACACAGAAGAACTATACAAGAAAGACCTTGATGACCAAGATAACCACGATAGTGTGATCACTCACCTAGAGCCAGACATCCTGGAGTGTGAAGTCAAGTGGGCCTTAGGAAGCATCACTAGTGGAGGTGATGGAATTCAAGTTGAGATAGTTCAAATTCAAAAAGATGATGATATGAAAGTACTGCACTCAATACACCAGTGATGTTGGAAAACTCAGCAGTGGCCACAGGACTGGAAAAGGTCTATATACATTTCAAGCTCAAAGAAAGGCAATGCCAAATAATGTTCAAACTAGAACAAAATTGCAATCATCTCACATGCTATCAAAGTAATGCTCAAAATTCTCCAAGCCAGGCTTCAACAGTACATGAATCATGAACTTGCAGATGTTCAGGCTGGATTTAGAAAAGGCAGAAGAACCAGAGATCAAATTGCTAACATCTGTTGGATCACCAAAAAGTGAGGGAGTTCCAGAAAAACATCTACTTCTGCTTTATTGACTCTGCCCAAGCATTTGACTTTATGGATCACAAGAAACTGTGGAAAACACTCAAAAGATGGGAATAACAGACCATCTTACCTGTCCCTGAGAAATTTGTATGCAGGTCAAGAAGTAACTATTAGAGCTGGACGTGGAAGAACAGACTGGTTCCAAATAAGGAAAGGAGTAGGTCAAGGCTGTATATTGTCACCCTGCTTATTTAACTTCTATGAAGAGTACATCATGCAAAATGCCAGGCTGGATGAAGCATAAGCTGGAATCAAGATTGCCAGGAGAAATATCAATCATGTCAGATATACAGATGACACCACCCTTATGGCAGAAAGTGAAGAAGAACTAAAGAGCCTCTGGATAAAAGTGAAAAAGGAGAGTGAACAATCTGGCTTAAAACTCAACATTCAAAAAGCAAAGATCAGGGTTCCCTTTTCTCCACATCCTCTCCAGCATTTATTGCTTGTAGACTTTTCGATAGCAGCCATCCTGACTGGTGTGTAATGGTACCTCATTATGGTTTTGATTTGCATTTCTCTGATAATGAGTGACGTTGAGCATCTTTTCATGTGTTTGTTAGCCATCTGTATGTCTTCTTTGGAGAAATGTCTGTTTAGTTCTTTGGCCCATTTTTTGATTGGGTCATTTATTTTTCTGGAGTTGAGTATATAGGGTTATCATTACCATCTTTCTAAATTCCATATATATGTGTTAGTATATTGCATTGGTCTTTATCTTTCTGGCTTACTTCACTCTGTATAATGGGCTCCAGTTTCATCCATCTCATTAGAACTGATTCAAATGAATTCTTTTTAATGGCTGAGTAATATTCCATGATGTATATGTACCACATCTTCCTTATCCATTCATCTGCTGATGGGCATCTAGGTTGCTTCCATGTCCTGGCTATTATAAACAGTGCTGTGATGAACATTGGGGTGCATGTGTCTCTTTCAGATCTGGTTTCCTCAGTATGTATGCCCAGGAGTGGGATTGCTGGGTCATATGGCAGTTCTATTTCCAGTTTTTTTTAAGAAATCTCCACACTGTTCTCCATAGCGGCTGTACTAGTTTGCATTCCCATCAACAAAACAGAGAAAGAGACACAGATGTACAGAACTGACTTTTGGACTCTGTGGGAGAGGGCAAGGGTGGGAGGTTTTGAGAGAACAGCATCAAAACATGTATATTATCAAGGGTAAAACAGATCAGCGGCCCAGGTTGGATGCATGATACAAGTGCTCGGGGCTGGTGCACTGGGAAGACCCAGAGGGATGGGGTGGGGAGGGAGGTGGGAGGGGGGATCAGGATGGGGAATACATGTAAATCCATGGCTGATTCATATCAATGTATGGCAAAAACCACTACAATATTGTAAAGTATTAGCCTCCAACTTATAAAAATAAATGGGGGAAAAAAAAGCGAAGATCATAGCATCCGGTCCCATCACTTCATGGCAAATCGATGGGGAAACAGTGGAAACAGTGACAGACTTTGTTATTTTGGGCTCAAAATCACTGCAGATGGTGACTGCAACCATGAAATTAAAAGACACTTGCTCCTTGAAAGAAAAGTTATGACCAACCTAGACAGCATAGTAAAAAGCAGAGACATTACTTTGTCAACAAAGGTCTGTCTAGTCAAGGCTTTGGTTTGTCCAGTAGTCATGTATGGATGTGAGAGCTGGGCTATAAAGAAAGCTCAGTGCTGAAGAATTGATGTTTTTGAACCATGGTGTTGGAGAAGACTCTTAAGAGTCCCTTGGACTGCAAGGGGATTAAACCAGTCAATCCTCAAGGAAATCAGTCCTGAATATTCATTGGAAGGATCAATGCTGAAGCTGAAGCTCCAATACTTTGGCTAACTGATGCGAAGAACTGGCTCATTGGAAAAGACTTTGGTCCTAGGAAAGATTGAAAGCCTGAGAAGAAGGGGCAGACAGAGGATGAGATGGTTGCATGAATTCACTGACTCAATGGACATGAGTTTGAGCAAGCTTCAGGAGTTGGTGATGGACAGGGAAGCCTGGCGCGCTACAGTCCTTGGGGTCGCAAAGAGTTGGACACAACTTAGTGACTGAACTGAACTAAATACATCTCTCTGGTGTGTCGGAAATTCAGAGCTCAGGGCTTGCTTGGAGACTAGGTGCGGTACTGGGCCACCACATCCTGTTGCTAGGAGAACAGAAGATCTTATGATTGAAATCAGTGGCAAGGGAAAGAAGTTGAACCTCACACCTTTTCAAATTTATTCAATGGTTGATGTTATATATATGGTACCTTGATTTGAAAGCCTTTTATGAGGTTCTAGGAACTTGAGTTCTTATTATTGTTTTTGCTTATGGGATTACTTTTCTATTTTGCCAAATTATATCAAGAAAGTAGTATACAAGAATAAGCAGATGCTAAAGTTTATTCTTCTTCCCAGCCATGTTTCCTCCCATTTAAGAATATCATTACATAATTTCTACAAGATTCACTTGAGTTGAAAGCACATCCTGGGTATTATATGCACTTTCATTTATAATCCTTTAAGGTATTTCTGATTAAGTTTATTCACTCCATATTCAACATTGTTTTTCTAAATTATCATCACGAATTAGGTGACAGTGACTTAAAGAAAAGGATTAGGAGAAAGGCCTGAATAGGCTGGACACACTAGCTACCTCTGTTGGCCTGGGGTTTAAGTAGGGACCCCAAAATTAAACAGTTATTCCTAGGAATGTGGTGATGAATTTCAAACACACTTTTCCCATGCTATGGGAAATTATCCAATCCTGGCCCAATGTGAACATTCTACTAGGACATTTTATATCAAATGAGTTCTGAAATATTGATATATAAATATTATGAGCATATATAGTGGGATATAATCCCAAATTTTTACCACACATAAAATTCTTCCTGCCTTTAAAATTCTTCTCAAGTGGGTATGATTTTTCTTTCTACAATAAAAATTATGTTTTTATTATTTAACTCACATTGCAAAATCTTGCTCTCTATAGTAAATTATAAATCCTTTTTTCGAATGTGAAATCTTGCATTCATACCAGAAACATACCTTACTGAGCTCTTTGAAGACAGAAAGCTTTGGAAATGAATAAATATCTCTGAAGAAATGTCCTCACAAATCAAGAATGAAAAGGTCACACCACTTTTCATACAGCATTTGTCTTGTTTAATAAGAGCTATGTACCAAAATTTGTTTTAATTACTGATAATGAGAAACATTGTATCTAAAGAGGAAATCAAAACTATCTCAATACTAGATTAAGCACACTGCTATATTTTTTTTATTGAAATGGCATCCCTTTGATACTGGCATTCAGATTTATTCTCAAAGCTTTTTAACTTTTCTGAAAGATCAAGGGCAGAGTGTTTTGCAGTTCCTATTTTATTATAACTCGAGGCCAGTTTTTAACAATTATTACTTTAAGAATCATGGCTTATGTCTGAAGGCTGAAATAAGAACAGGTCATAAGCATATCAGAACATGAATTTAAATGGATACATGGAGAATATAAAAAGCATAGAGCTTACCATAAAATCAGTGGCATATTTATTAAAATACTTTACCATGCTTCTTTCAAGAATAAAATATTTAAATCTTAAGTTGTATGAAAGAGAAAAAGAGAAAGAAAATGTCTTCCTCTGCTTTTCACTGAACTTTCTTACAAGAGTTCATTTAAATACCATCACACACAGCTGAAAGACAGCTGATGTGGCAAGGACATTCTTATTCCTGCTGAGAACTTATTTTGAGTAATATTCTAGTCAGTTTAAAACAACTTGAAACAATCAAGCTGATACAATGGAAAACTCAAAATTACAGCTGGATAAACATCTCAGCAATGCTATTTGTGATTGCTTATCACAGGCAGACTCTTTAATGTCTTTTAACCCACAGTTCTTAATCTCTAAAATTGGGAAAATCCTGTCTATTTTTCAGGGCTACTGTACTGTGTCACTAAGGCAGTAAGGTGCACCAGGACAGCTTCTGAGTAAATGCTGTCTCATCCTGTCACTAGAGATTATGGAAATGTCTATCTGTTGTTTCAAGGGCCTCAGTGTCTTTGATGACTGCAAATACACTTTGAATGAATCTAATGCAAACTATTGAATAATAAGGTATCTTATACACATTACCAGTTTGTTTACTATAATGATTGACTCTGAGACTGGAACAAAGAATAACTTGAGTGTGGAACCATCTATAGAAGTGAAAGGATGTTTGTGTCAGAAATATTGAACATTCTCTGGTTAAAATGATGGATGCTTTGATCTAGAAGGTGACTTACATGTAAAATTACCTGATTTACATGTTGAAAGAGAGAGGAAATGGAGGACACTGTTAGAGAAGAAGTTGATCTTCCTGAGTTTAGCGTTCTATCAGTTGATTCAGTTAATTAATGGTTCCTAGTCTATGTGTGTATATAGTTGTACATAAACATGATAAGAATATATAAATACATATTTTATATACTAAATATATGCAATGGAATATAACATTTTCTTATTGAAAAGGGGGGAAATTAGTAAAGAACAATTATTGTATAGTTAAACATGTGAAAGTGATCAATGCAAAGAAATAGAGGAAAACAGTAGGATGGGAAAGACTAGAGATCTCTGCAAGAAAATATTTAATGCGAAGATGGGCATAATAAAGGACAGAAATGACATGGACAAAGCAGAAGATATTAAGAAGAGGTGGCAAGAATACACGGAGGGCTATACAAAAATGTCTTCATGACACAGATAACCATGAAGGTGTGATCATTCTCCTAGAGCCAGACAACCTTGAATGAGAAATCAAATGGGCCTTAGGAAGCATCACTCTGAGCAAAGTTAGTGAAGGTGATGGAATTTCAGTTGAGCTATTTCAGATCCTAAAAGATGATGCTGTGAAAGTGGTGCCCTCAAAATGCCAGCAAATTTGGAAAACTTATCAGTGACCACAAGACTGGAAAAGTTCAGTTTTCATTCCAATCCCAAACTCCTGCACTCATTTAACAGGCTAGCAAAGTAATGCTCAAAATTCTCCAAGTTAGGCTTCAACAGTATGTGAACTGAGAACATCTGGATGTCCAAGCTGTATTTAGAAAAGGCAGAGGAACCAAAGATCAAATGGCCAGCATGCTTTGGATCTTTGAGAAAGCAAGAGAGTTCCAGAAAAACAAGGACTTCTGCTTTATTGACTATGTCAAACCTTTTACTTTGTGGATCACAACAAACTGTTGAAAATTCTTAAAGAGATGGGAATACCAGACTACCTTACCTGTCTCCTGAGAAATCTGTATGCAGGTCAAGAAGCCACAGTTAGAACTGTAGATGGAACAATGGAATGGTTCCAAGTTGGGAAACGAGTACATCAAGGCTGTATATTGTCACTTTGCTTATTTAACTTCTATGTAGAGTACATCATGTGAAATGCTGGGCCCGATGAAGCACAAGCTGAAATCAAGATTGCTGGGAGAAATATCATTTACCTTAGATATGCAGATGATATCACCCTTATGGCAGAAAGCAAAGAGGAACTAAAGAGCCTCTTGATTAAAGTAAAATAGGAGAGTGAAAAATCCGGCTTAAAACTCAAGAGTCAAAAAGCAAAGATCATGGCATCCAGTTCCATCACTTCATGGCAAATAGATGGGGAAAAAGTGGAAACGGTGACAAACTATTTTCGTGGATTCCAAAATCACTGCAGATGGTGACTGCAGCCATGAAATCAAAAGACATTTGCTCCTTGAAAGAAAAGCTACGACAAACCTAGACAACATATTAAAAAGCAGACAGAAAACAGCAAAATTCTGTAAAGCTATTAAAAAAAAAAAAAAAAAGCAGAGACATAACTTTGCTTTCAAAGGTCCGTATAGTCAAAGCTATGGTTTTTCCAATAGTTATATATGGATGTGATAGTTGGACCATAAATTAATCTGAGCACTGAAGAATTGATGCTTTTGAACTGTGTTGTTGCAGAAGACTCCTGAGAATCTTTTGGACTGTAAGGAGATCAAACGAGTGAATCCTAAAGGAAATCAGTCCTGAATATTCACTGGAAGGACTAATGCTGGAGCTGAAGTTCTGATACTTTAGCCACCTGATGTGAAGAGCTGACTCATTGGAAAAGACCCTGATGCTTTGAAGGACTGACAGCAGGAGTAGAAGGGGACAACAGAGGATGAGATGGTCGGATGGCATCACTGACTCAATGGACAGGAGTCTGAGTAGACTCCAGGAGTTGATGATGGACGGGGAGGCCTGGCGTGCTGCAGTCTATGGGGTCACAAAGAGTCAGACACGACTGAACTACTGAACTGAACTGAATTTGTTCTAGCTCTGTGAAAAATTCAGTTGGTTGCTTGAGAGTGATTATATTGAATCTGTAGATTGCTTTGTGTAGTATACTAATTTTCACTATATTGATTCTTCCAATCCATGAACAGGGTATATTTCTACATCTATTTGCATCATCTTTGATTTCTTTCATCAGTGTTTTATAGTTTTCTCTATATAGGTCTTTTGTTTCTTTAGGTAGATTTTTTTTCCTAAGTATTTTATTCTTTTGGTAGCAATGGTGAATTGAATTGTTTCCTTAATTTCTCTTTTTATATTCTCATTGTTATTGTATAGGAATGCCAGGGATTTCTGTGTATTAAGTTTGTATCCTGCAACTTTACTGTTTTCATTGATTAGCTCTAGTATTTTTCTGGTGGTATCTTTAGGGTTTTCTGTGTAGAGGATCATGTCATCTGCAAACAGTGAAAGTTTTACTTCTTTTCCAATCTGGATTCCCTTTATTTTTTTTTCTTCTCTGACTGCTGGAACAAGAAAAGTGTGCCCACTCTCACCACTTCTATTCAACATAGTTTTGGAAGTTTTAGACACAGCAATCAGAGAAGAAAAAGTAATGAAAGGAATCCAGATTATCTTTTCAAAGACTCACCACTCAGTCTAAGAATATAATATGATGTTTACCTTGCTGACATTCCTCTTTTCTGATTTTCTCAGGGGTAACCACTAGGTTGAATTTTGCATTGAAAATTCATTTACTATTAATTTAAGCTTTACCAAATAAATTGAGCAATTTCATATGCTTTTTCTTTTTTTAAATCATATCTCCTAATGTGTATGTGTGTGCTAAGTCACTTCAGTCATCTCCAACTCCTGGTAACCCTGTGGACTGTTGCCTGCCAGGCTCCTCTGTCCATGGAATTCTCCAGGCAAGAGTACTGAAGTGGATTCTAGTGCCCTCCTCTAGAGGATCTTCCTGACCCAGGCACTGAACCCATGTCTCTTATGTTTCCTGCTTTGGAAGGTAGGTTCTTTACCACTAGCGCCACCTGGGAAGCCCTGTGTTACATGTGTAAAATCAATTTGGGAAATAACTGATAATATCTGCATCATAAGGTGATGTTTCAGTTTTATAAAACTGGATTGGGCCAAATTATCTTCCTAATCACTTGGACTACCATACACACCCAACAGAACACTAATGAGTGGAACATTAGTGCTCTGTTTCTTTGCCATCACTTAGTGGTGTCTGACTTGATATGTTTCACCAGTTTGTTAAGTGTAAAATGATATTTCTCTATACTTTCAGTCTGTATTTTCCTTATCGTTAGTAATGCTAACAACTTTTTCATATGGTCATGATCATTTAAAATTTTCTTCTCTAAATCCTGGATCAAGTTTTTCCCCATATTTTTCTATTTTTAATTTTTATGTTCTAATTTAAAATCTTTGTTCCTATATGCCACTACCAAGCCTTTGTTCTGGCTTCCCTGGTTGCTAAGTGGCAAAGAATACTTGGGATGCAGGAGATGCAGATTTGATCCCTGGTTTGGGAAGATCCCATAGAAAAGGGAATGGCAGCACACTCCAGTATTCTTGCCTGGGAAATCCTATAGATGGAGAAATCTGTCGGGCTACACAGTCCATGGGGTTGCAAAAGAGTTAGACATGACTTAGTGACTAAACAACAACAAAAGCCTTTGCTAGTTATGTGAATTCCAAATACATTCTCCCAATTTAGGGGTTATCTTTCTTTTTTATAGAAGATTTTATTGCTACTAAATAAAATGTTTTCATTTTAATTTAGTCAAATTTGTCATTATCTGTCATCTTTTTGATTTGCATGTCTGTCGTCAGTTTTCCCTCATATCCAAAGATAATAAATATATTCCCAATGTTGTTTCCAAAAGTATTTTTATATGTAAACTTTTTTTACCTAAGTTCGCTATATATAATATACAGTTTGTTATACACACACACACACACACACACACACACACACCACGTCCAAAGGCAAAGAAGCCCCAGCAAGAGAGTAAGAGGGACAGAATCATGTTTAGAATCAAACTGCACACCCACCAGAGATGCTCAGAGAGCTTAAACAAACCTTGTGCACACCAGGACCCAAAGACTCCACAGAGACTGAGACAGAACTGTGTTTGAGTGTCTCCTGAGGAGGTACTGGTCAACAGTGGGCTGCTGCAAGGGCAGGGGCTCTAGGTGCAGTAGACCTGCATATGACATAAGCCCTATTGGAGAAGATCAACAATAACCCCACCGGAGAGCAGAAGAACTTACACAGGACTGGGGAAACAGTCTCTTGGAGGGCACAAACAAAACCTTGTGTGCACCAGGACCCAGGAGAAAGGAGCAGTGACCCCACAAGAGACTGACCCAGACTTCCTCATGAGTATCCAGGAGTCTCTGGTGGAGGTGTGGGTTAGCAGTGGTCTGCTGCAGGGTTGGGGGCACTGAGTGTAACGGTGTGTGCTTGAGACCTTCTGAAGAAGGTCTCCATCATATTCATTACCTCTACCATAGTTTGGTCTTAGTTCAAATAACAGGGAAAGGAACACAGCTCTGCCTATCAACAGAAAAATTAATTAAAGATTTACTGAGCACGGCCCCGCCCATCAGAAAAAGACCCAGTTGCCTCCAAAGTCAGTCTCTGCCATCAGGAAGCATCCATAAACCTCTTGTCCTTCTCCATCAGAGGGCAGGCAGAATGAAAACCACAATCACAGAAAACTAATGAAACTGATCACATGGACCACTCAGTGAAGATATGAGCCATGCTGTGTAGGGCCGCCAAAGATGGACAGGACATGGTGAAGAGTTCTGGCAAAACGTGGTCCACTGAAGTAGAGAATGGCAAACCACTTCAATATTCTTGCCATGAGCACCCCATGAGCAGTATCAAAAGGCAGAAAGACAGGACACTGAAAAATGAACTTCCCAGGTTGGTAGGTGCCCAATATGCTATTGGAGATCAGTTGAGAAATAACTCCAGAGAGAATGAAGAGATGGAGCCAAAGGAAAAACAACACCCAGTTGTGGGTGTGATTGGTGATGGAAGCAAGGTTCAATGTTCTAAAGAACAATATTGCATAGGAGCCTGGAATATTAGGTCCATGAATCAAGGCAACTTGGAAGTGGTCAAACAAGATGGCAAGAGTGAACATCAACATTTTAGGAATCAGGGAACTAAAATGCACTGGAATGGGCAAATTTAACTCAAATGACCATTATATCTACTACTGTGGGCAGGAATTCCTTAGAAGAAATTAAGTAGCCATCATGGTCAACAAGAGTCCGACATGCAGTACTTGGATGCAGTCTCAAAAATGACAGAATGATCTCTGTTCATTTCCAAGAAAAATCATTCAATATCACAGTAATCCAAGTCTATGTCCCAAACAGTAATGCTGAAGAAGCTGAAGTTGAATGATTCTATGATGACCTATAAGACCTTCTGGAACTAACATCCAAAAAAGATGTCCTTTTCATTATAGGGGACTGGAATGCAAAAGTGGAAGTCAAGAAACACCTGGAGTAATAGGCTAATTTGGCCTTGGAGTATAGAATGAAGCAGGGAAAAGGCTAACAGAGTTTTGCCAAGAGAACACGGGTCATAACAAACACCCTCTTCCAACAACACAAAAGGAGACTCTATAAATGGACATCACCAGATTGTCAACACCAAGATCAGATTGATTATATTCTTTGCAGCCAACAATGGAGAAGCTCTATACAGTCAGCAAAAACAATACTGTTAGCTGACTGTGGCTCAGATCACGAACTTCTTATTACCAAATTTGGACTTAAATTGCAGAAAGTAGGGAAATCCACTAGACCATTCAGGTATGGCCTAAATGAAATCCCTTATGATTATACAGTGGAAGTGACAAATAGCTTCAAGGGATTAGATCTGATAGACAGAATGCCTGAAGAACTATGGCCAGAGGTTCGTGATATTGTACAGGAGGCAGTGATCAAGACCACCCCAAAAAGAAAAAGAAAAAAAGACCATCCCAAAGAAAAATAAATGCAGAAAAGCAACATGGTTGTCTGAGGAGGCCTTACAAATAGCTGTGAAAAGAAGAGAAGTGAAATGCAAAGGAGAAAATAGATGGGGAAACAATGGAAACTTTATTTTGGGGGGCTCCAAAATAACTACAGATGGTGACTGTAGCCATGAAATTGAAAAATGCTTGCTCTATGGAAGGAAAGCTATGATCAACATAGACAGGGTATTAAAAAGCAGAGACATTATTTTGCCAACAAATTCCATCTAGTCAAAGCTGTGGTTTTTCCAGTAGTTATGTATGGATGTGAGAGTTGAACTATAAAGAAGGCTGAGTGCCAAATAATTGTTGCTTTTGAACTGTGGTGTTGGAGAAGACTCTTGAGAGTCCCTTGGACTGCAAGGAGATCCAACTAGTCAGCCTAAAGGAAATCATTCCTGAATATTCATTGGAAGGACTGATGCTGAAGCTGAAACTCCAATACTTTGGCCACATAATGTGAAGAACTGACTTATTGGAAAAGACACTGATGCTGGAGAACATTGAAGGCAGGAGGAGAAGGGACTGACAGAGGATGAGATTGTTGGATGGCTTCACTGATTATATGGACTTGAGTTTGAGTAAACTCTAGGAGCTGGCAATGGACAGGGATTCCTGGCATGCTTCAGTCCATGGGATCACAGAGTGAGACACAACTAGGCGACTGAACTGAACTGATGCTAAGTAGTTAATTCACAGGTATGAAAATGATTGTTTCATTTCTTGGGTTCCACCGCTGACCTCTTACAACACCTACCATTCATTTTCTGTAATGGCTTCCCTGGTGGCTCAGTGCTAGAGAATCCACTTGCCGATGCAGCAGACACAGATTTGATCCCTGGGTCAGGAATATACCCTGGAGTAGTAAATGGTAACTCATTGAAGTATTCTTGCCTCAAAAATTCCATGGACATAGGAGCCTGGTAGACAATAGTCCATGGGATTACCAAGAGACATACACAAACTGAGAGACTGAGCATGTAATATGAACATGAAAATGACACAAGAATGCAAGAGAGTTGATAATCAGAGCAAACATATCACAATGGATAATTTGTGACTATTACTGGCACAGATATTCTTCATTTTTAGATGCCTCCTCTCTACACTTAGGAAAAATGTCCAGCACTATCCAAAGATGTCTTTTTGCAGGAAATTGTCTCCCCCAGGTGTTTACTTCTCTTTCTGGTTAAGAATTGAAATGACACTGGGATAGATGAAAACATGGTGTTCCTGTTGTATTTGCAAACATTTTTAAACCTAGGGTTAAACTTCACCAGGTTTATATCTATATGCTGGGCTTAATAGATGCTACTTATTTTCTAAAGTACATGAACTGAGAATTTCCAGATGTACAAGCTGGATTTAAAAAAGGCAGAAGAACCAGAGATCAAATTGTCAACATCCTTTGGAACACAGAAAAAATAAGAGAATTCCAGAAAGTCTTCTGCCTTATTGACTACTCTAAAAGTCTTTGACTATGTGGGTCACAACGGACTGTGGAAAGTACTTAAATTTCTGGGAATACCAGACCACATTACCTGCCTCCTGAGAAACCTGTATGCAGTACAAGAAGCAAGTTAGAACTGGACATGGGACAATCAATTCATTCAAAATTGGTAAAGAAAGATGTCAAGGCTGTATATTGTCACCCTGCTTATTTAGCTTATGTGCAGAGAGAGTACATCATGTGAAATGCTGGGCTGGATGAATCACAAGATGGAATCAAGATTGCTGGGAGAAAGATCAGCAACCACAGATATGCAGATTGATACCACTCTAATGGCAGAAAGCAAAGAGGAACTAAACAGCCTCTTGATGAAGGTGAAAGAGGATAGTGGAAAAAACTGACTTAAAACTCAACATTCAAAAAATGAAGATCATGGCATCTGGTCCCATCACTTCATGGTAAATAGATGGGGAAAAAGTGGAAACAGTGACAGATTTTATTTTCTTGGGCTCCAAAATCACTGTGGACAGTGACTGCAGCCACAAAATTATAAGGTGCTTGCTCCTTGGAAGAAAAGTTATTCAGAGTATAAAAAGCAGAAACATCACATTGCCAACCAAGGTTCATCTAGTCAAGGCTATCCCAGTAGTCGTGTATGGATATGAGAGTTGGACCATAAAGAAGGCTGAATGGAGAAGAATTGATGCTTTCAAACTTTGGTACTGGAGAAGACTCTTGAGAGTCCCTTGGACAGCAAGATCAAACCAGTCAGTTCTAAATAAAATCAAGCCTGAATTTCATTGGAATACTGATGCTGAAACTGAAGCTCCAATACTTTGGTCACCTGATGGGAAGAGCCAACTCAGTGGAAAAGATCCTAATGCTGGGAAAAACTGAGGGCAAGAGGAGAAGGGACCAACAGAGAATGAGATGACTGTATGGCCTCAATGGCTCAATGGACATGACTTTGAGCAACTCAGGGAGATAGTGAAGACAGGGAAGCCTGCTGTGCTGCAGGTCATGGGGTCATAAAGAGTTGGATGCAACTGAGTAACAATAAAAAATTCACTACAGAATCACTGAAGGATTTCTGTGCCGAAGTGAAGAGGAAACTCTAACAGAATGAATATTCTAATCACCTGATCACTCAAACTTGTACAGTGAAGAAACAAACAAACAACAACAAAAAAAACTAAAGTGGAGGTATTCTGGGTCAATGCTCTTCAAAGTGTAGTTCATGAGTCATTTGTTGTTGTTTAGCCACCCAGTAGTGTCCGCCTCTTTGCAACCCCATGGACTGCAGTACTGCCAGGCCTCTCTGTCCCTCTCCATCTCCCGAAGTTTGCCCAAGTTCATATCATTGCATCGGTGATGCCATCCAGGCCTCTTATCCTCTGACATCCTCTTCTCTTTCTGTCCTCAGTCTTTCCCAGCATCAAGGACTTTTCCAATGAATCAATCATTCGCATCAGATGACCAAAATACTGGAGTTTCAGTTTCAGCAACAGTCCTTCCAACGAGTATTCAGGGTTGATTTCCCTTAAGCTTGACTGGTTTGATCTTGCTGTCCAAGGGACTCTCAGGAGTATTCTCAGCACCATAGTTTGGAGGCATCGATTCTTCATTGCTCCACCTTCTTTATGGTCCAGCTCTCACAATTGTGCTTGATTATGGGGAAGACCATAACCTTGACTGTATGGACCTTTGTTGGCAGAGTAATGTCTCTACTTTTCAGCACAGTGTCTAGGATTGTCATAGCTTTCCTGCCAGAAAGCAAATGTCTTCTGATTTCTTGGTTGCAGGCACCATCTGCAGTGATTTTAGAGCCCAGAAGGTAATCTGTCACTACTTCCACATTTTCCCCCTCTATACATACATGTTTCTCAGGAGACAGATAAGATGGTCTGGTATTCCCATCTCTTCAAGAGCTTTCCATGGTTTATTATGATCCACACAGTCAAAGGCTTTGTGGTAGTCAATGAAACAGAGGTAGTTTTTTTTTTTTTTTTTTCTTTTTTGTGGGGGAGTTGGAATTCCCTAGCTATCTCCATGATCCAGTGAATGTTGTTAATTTGATCTCTGGTTCTTCTTCATTTTCTAAATCCAGCTTGGACACCTAGAAATTTTTCATTCACAAAATGCTGAAGCCTAGCATGCAAGATTTTATGCATTACCTTACAAGAATGGGAAATGAGAGCAATTGTCCGATGGTTAGCACATTCTTAATACTACCCTTCTTGGGAACTGAGATGAGGTTTGACCCATGGATCATGGGTTATTGCTAGTCTACAAATAATTTTTTTTTTTTTTTAAACAACATAAGCATGGAAGCTGAGAGTAATCACTTGGAAACTTCTATTGATATTTGACAGTTGCATGTGCCAGGATATTCTTGCTAGTTACTAGAAGTAGAACCATGTTTTAATTTATAACAGTCAAAGCTCAGTTCAGTAAGTATAACTCAAAACCATATGAATTAGTGTTTATTTCTTCTAGAGAAAGATACTTCAGTTATAGTCATGTAAGAAACATGATTGAAGCTGGACAGAATTTTAAAGATGAACTTTGAAAATACAACACTTCCTTCATTTTGCATAAAAGTTAAAAATAGGCTTCCCAGGTGGTGCTAGTGGTAAGGAATATGCCTGCCAAAGCAGGAGATGCAGGAGAAATAGATTCAATCCCTGGGTTGGGAAAAATCCCTGGAGAAGGAAATGACAACCCACTCCAGTATTCTTGCCTGAAAAAATACGATGGACAGAGGAGCCTGGCAGGCTATAGTCCATGGGGTCACAAAGAGTCAGACACGACTCTTTGCATACAGCATTAAAAAGGAATATCAGAAGCTCACTGAAGGTGCTTTAAAGCCACTTTCATGACTCACCAATACATTTCTGTGAGACTGATTGCTATAATATGAACTACTAAAATAAAACATAGCTAGCAGATGAACAGGCATCTTTTTCCAGGAATAATGTCTTTAACCTAACATAGGACTTAACAAGCAAGGCTTTATACATTTTTGTGTTAGAGTTGTCAAACTATATGCACACATTTGATGAATACTGAGTATATCTTTAAGTTTTAATATGACAAATGGGCTTGTTTAATGTTTGCATGTAGGTGTTTAATATGAGGAATCAGTGTTTTCTTCATTTATGACTGCAGGAGGAAAAACACATCGATTGTAAAAGGAATTATCTACATTAATCCCCTTGTGTATTTTCCATAAACAATGTATAAAATGTTTATACTTTGTTCTTATCGTATTTATCCTGAATATATTTATTGTAATGT
The DNA here is from genome assembly GCF_019320065.1 of Cervus canadensis. Taxonomy (NCBI): domain Eukaryota; kingdom Metazoa; phylum Chordata; class Mammalia; order Artiodactyla; family Cervidae; genus Cervus; species Cervus canadensis. The sequence continues at coordinate 68,466,464 of NC_057398.1, forward strand.
GATTTTCTCTTCCTTGCATCTCATAAAAATAGAATTTGCATTTTATATGCCTTCATTGCTTATATTTTTCTAGTACTTTATATCTATTCCATTTTACAAAATTATTTTTCCACATTGAATTGCGCAAGGGGTTGAGGAGAGTGACTGATCCTAGATAGTTTGGAAAGTACTGAGCTTGGTGAAAATTTCAGATTCAAACAGAGTATTTTTAAAAGTATACTAAGATATTTGGAATAGTATCAGTACGTAGAAACTTAACCAGTGACTTAATCAATATTTGACTAAAAAAAGAAAAGAAAAGCATGGAGCTCAAGTTTTGAGTTGCTGTAATTGAGTGAATAGTGGGACACTCAATTTTCTGGGACATTCAGGAGAAGATGCAATTTGGAAAAGGGATGAGGAGGTAGCAAAATAGTTTTTAAGCATTTTAAATGTTTGATAGATCATTTCTGTATTTATATCATAGTTAAAATTTTCAGAGATAACAGAAATCATGGCATCCTTTTCTCCCCCTGAGTTTGTATGACATGGTATCATAAATGTCAATTAGTCTGAAGTGTTTCACTAGTTATCAATAGAGTATTTCTTTCTGTTTCTCATACTCCACTGCCTCCCAGCAGGCCTGTGTATACTTTTAAAGATTTAGCCTGAAGAAAAAATTGATTTGTTGTGGAATCCAGAGTCTCAAAACACACCTCGGAGGACACTCAAGACAGTGGAGTACAGTTTATTATGCCAGTGGGTCCAAGGGAAGCAGTTCCCAACAAGGACCCTGATGTTTCTGAGAGGCCCAGTTTTACAACCCCCACTATGTGACTGGTTACATCTTTGCAGCCTCTTTGTTGTATATGATTGAGTTTTACAACAAGTAGGTGCTGGCAGAACAAACAAAGTTAAAGGGAGGGGGACAATGATTACACATTAAGGTGGGATGTCTCCATAGTTAATCTAACAGGGACAGCCTGACAAATCTCTGTTTGCCATCTGTAGGGAGGGAAGTCTCCAGGAGACCTGGGTTTCCCTAGCAATGGTTTCCTCACTCTTGGGCAAGGTTCAGGCCCAGTTCATATCCTGTCTTTAAAATGGATGGCAAGCTTCAAGGTGGAGTCTCTCCTGCTTTCTTCACACTGGCCCCAACAGAATGACATTGCATTTAAAATCATTATTATTTTGAAAAATGCAGAATGCCTTTTTGGAGATCAAATTTGTTTCATGAAGATAGGTTTCTACCAAGACAGTAGTTTGCAATCACATGTCTGAACACCAGCAGTGAAGTTACCTCTAGTGCAATACTTGATGCACTATGTGTCTTTCAAATTATCTTTGATTCTAAGATGTACTTGGAGTGGTGAATAATCAACAAGTTAACAGGCAAATGAAAATAGCTATTACCATATTTAAGAAATAAAACATACTATGCAATCAGGTTTACAAGGATAGTTCTGACACCTTTGACTAAGTAAGTCATATATTATCTTATTGTTCATTTGTTAAATTTTTGTGATGGCTTATTACTGTCATCTGTCACATTGTTCTGATATTTATTTTGTATTTATTTGTATAATTATTTATACATATCTGTTTTCTCACCATACTGTATATCTCTGTATTTATTCCATTTTAGTAAGTAGCATACTGCCTGACAAAGATTAGGGGTTAAATAAATGTGAATAAATGAAAGATGGACTTTATTAAATATACAGTTTGACCAGAACAATATGCTTATTAATTGCAGAGTTGCATTTGCTTGTTAGTAGCCATCTATCTGCCTAGGGACACTAACAAGATTTGAAATTCTGGTTGTTATTATCTTTAGGCACTGCTGTTCAGTGATTCTGCTATTAAAGGAAAATTAATTTTTTCCCATGCAAAAATGAAGTAACTAGCCCATTCTTAGAAAAAAATGCATTTTGAATTTCTTAGAAGAAAAGGCACTTTGAAGTGCTTGTTTCTTCTTTCTAAAGTTATTTGAAATATGGCAGAGAAGAGTTCTCTCACTGAGCAGTCTCTTAACGATTTCACTCCAATAATTCTAGCAACCCAGGTCTCTAAAATAATTTTCTCTGAGAGGCTCCTTCAGTGCCACTAACCTGAGAATGTCTGATTTCCAGCAAATATTTGTATTTTAGAGAACAGTGAGGTTTATCATTGTGATTTGTTTTCCTCCCTATTAAAGTAATCAAAAGCATTGTTTTTATTTAATATGTTATAAATAATTTTGTATAATGCTCATGTTGTTTTAACACATCCATGCAAAATTATATTTGAGAGTGTTTTATAATTCTGGAAAACAGGAGTGCTGTTTACATTGTTTTTATTAATGAGGTTTCAGAAATGTTTATTCATCCATAAAGAGCATTGGCCATTCACTAGGGGCTACACCTTCAGTTTGCAAATTTAAAAAAATGCATACCGCATACTCTTTGCTTTCAAGCAGGTAAAACCCAGTAACATCAGAAATGGAAATGTGCATTTTTATAAACATTTATAAATGGTTTAATTGTGTACTAAAATTTCATGCATAATTATACTGCAAAAATGTTTAATGTTTAGAATCTTAAAAATCAGCTAGGGAGTTTATATCACCAAAGCACAAAGTAAAATAAATATGATAGAGCATAGTTTAAAATTACATAAGACAATAATGATTTTAGTGTGATTCATTATAAATACTCTATTAATATTAAAATTTTTCATTATATATATGTGAATTTAACATTTATAGTGAAAACCTATGGTGATATTAAAGTTCAATTCATTATTCAACATTTTGCAGTAGGAAAGTATTAATATAACATTTGATATTTTGATTTAAGAAAATGTAATCTTGCTAATGATTATAAAGAATAAATAATTTCCTAAAAAATGAAAATAAACATAGCAATCAAGGATGCATTTTAGAAATGATGTTATTAAAGTGCAGATATATTTGTTGAAAAAACATCTTTCCCATTTCTCAGTTTAAACTTGTAGGAAGTGGATTGTCACTAGTTCCATTAAAATAGCTTAGTTCCTTAGTCAGGATTTATATTCCACTATCTATTAGTTATGATCATGGAAAACACATTTTCTAATGCAATACTTTTAAAGCTATAGTTCTCTTTTCCACAAGTGTGATGGCAAGTCAATTTTTTATTCATTAATTTATTTTTTTGCTGAAAACTCCCACATGCTGCTCTTAAGTCTGCATTTGAACAAGACCTGGAAATGGTTCAACCTCACTACCAGTCTATGCCATCTTCCTTTCTTCCAAATCCCATCACAAAACAATTGCACAAATCTAAGGGAAGGTTAATATTGGTATAAGTGGAGAAATTATTTTGATATAAGAAATAACAAATTCATGTACTCCACTTACATGCATGCCCACCTCAAACTATGTTTCATTCAAACCCACATTTCAAATACACTTGTTGTTCATGTCCAAGGAGTTTAAATAAATAAAATGTGATGATTTTAAAGGACAAAACTTGGAAAACATTTATCATAATTTTTTCTCTATTTAAATGCAATTCTTCAGTTAATTAAGGCCTAGAGAAGAGGTTGGACTAAAAAAAAAAAATCATCATAGGGGAAATTATGTCACATTCTAACACAGAAAAATATGGGGAAGGGGGATAAAAAAGTAATAGACATTCAACTTCTTAATCTTGGATTGGGCTTCTCTGGTAGCTCAGATGGTAAAGAATCTGCCTGCAATGTGGGAGGCCCACATTCGATCCCTGGGTTGGGTAGATCCCCCAGAGAAGGGAATGGCTACTGACTCCAGTGTTCTTGCTTGGAGAATTCCATAGACAGAGGATTCTTATGGACAGTCTATGCAGTTGCAGAGTTGGACATGGATAAGTGGTTATTAATTACCAAATGTATAAAGTCTAAACTGGATGGATCTAGACCTAGACGGTTAGCATAATTGTTAAACTTGTAAGATTAACCCATAGATAATATAAACATAGTAAAAGGCATAGCTTGTGTGTCTGTGAAAGAAGATGGTGATATTTATGTGTAAAAACAAGAGAGTTCTGGAAAAATATCTATTTCTGCTTTATTGACTACGCCAAAGCCTTCAACTGTGTGGATCACAATAAACTGTGGAAAATTCTGAAAGAGATGGGAATACCAGACCACCTGACCTGCCTCTTGAGAAACCTGTATGCAGGTCAGGAAGCAACAGTTAGAACTGGACATGGACCAACAGACTGTTCCAAATAGGAAAAGGAGTACGTCAAGGCTGTATATTGTCACCCTGCTTATTTAACTTATATGCAGAGTACATCATGAGAAACGCTGGGCTGGAAGAAGCACAAGCTGGAATCCAGATTGCCAGGAGAAATATCAATAACCTCAGATATGCAGATGACACCACCCTTATGGCAGAAAGTGAAGAGGAACTAAAAAGCCTCTTGATGAAGGGGAAAGAGGAGAGTGAAAAGTTGGCTTAAAGCTCAACATTCAGAAAACTAAGATCATGGCATCTGGTCCCATCACTTCATGGCAAATAGATGGGAAGACAGTGGAAACAGTGTCAGACTTTATTTTGGGGGGCTCCAAAATCACTTGCAGATGGTGACTGCAGCCGTGAAATTAAAAGACGCTTACTCCTTGGAAGGAAAGTTATTGACCAACCTAGATAGCATATTAAAAAGCAGAGACATTACTTTGCCAACAAAGGTCCATCTGGTCAAGGCTATGGTTTTTCCAGTGGTCATGTATGGATGTGAGAGTTGGACTGTGAAGAAAGCTGAGTGCCAAAAAATGGATGCTTTTGAACTGTGGTGTTGAAGACTCTTGAGGGTCCCTTGACTGCAAGGAGATCCAACCAGTCCATCCAAAAGGAGATAAGTCCTGGGTGTTCATTGGAAGGACTGATGCTGAAGCTGAAACTCCAATACTTTGGCCACCTCATGTGAAGAGTTGACTCATTGGAAAAGACCCTGATGCTGGGAGGGATTGGGGACAGGAGGAGAAGGGGACGACAGAGGATGAGATGGCTGGATGGCATCACTGACTCGATGGGCATGAGTTTGAGTAAACTCCAGCAGTTGGTGATGGACAGGGAGGCCTGGCCTGCTGCGATTCATGTGGTCACAAAGAGTCAGACACGAGTGAGCGACTGAACTGAACTGAACTGAATAATATCTTAGTGTGTTTGTGTGTGTGTATATATATATATACATTTTCAGACATATTTTACTTATATCTTTATTTATATATGCATGTCATTTAAATACTGAATTATTTGAATCTGTCATTCAGAATGTTTATGAATTTGGAACTGTCATTGGAAATTTTATTCCAAATATAGAGAATAAGCTAGTTTTTTCTATATTTAAGCTGCAAGAGACTATTTGAAAAATAGTTCAAGCTAATTAGCAGTGACATAAAAATTAGAGGACAAAATGACCCATGGACCACGGTGGTTACTGTAGTACCTCTGAGAGTCCAGAGGCAAACAAAATATTTAACTGGAATTGTTGTTTTGCTTTTGTTAGATTGTTTTAAAGTCTCAGATCCTTTTAACACAGGGTAAATTATACAGTTGCCATCACCTTTTGAAGGTGAGAGATGATCAGTGTTTTATTCCCAGATAGCTTTATATCTTCCACTTGATTTGCCATACCAGATAATGGGGGTGGAGGGATCAATTCATTGTTCTAAGATTCAGAAAACTTCTCAGAATGCACTATGCTCAGGTGTAATATATAAAAGACATAGCAAAGGTTATGTCTATTGGTTTACTCTCTTCTTTAATGAAATATAAAATATATTTTTATTATTGAAAATAACATAAATTACTGAAATATAAAATATATTTTATAGCTTAAAGAGTCTCTAATTATATATAAAAATGAGTAACTTTTTAGCTGTAAAAAGAATGAAATAAAGCCATTACAGCAATAAGAATGGACCTAGAGATTATCATGTTATGTCAGACATATGATGTGATATTGTCAAATATTATATGATATCACTTATGTGTGGAATCTAAAATAATGATACAAATGAACTTGCTTACAAAGAAAATTAGACTCACAGACACAGAAAACAAGTTTATGGTTATAAAAGTGGATAGCACAGGCAGGAGGCTAAATTAGGAGTTTCAGATGGATAGATACACACTACTCTAAATAAAATAGATCAACAGGGACTTCCTTGATGGCCCAGTGACTAAGAATCTGTGCTTCCAATGCAGGGGGCATGGGTTCAATCCCTGGTCCAGAAAGCTAAGATCCTGCAAGGCTGTGTAGTATAGCCAAAACAAAAACAAAAAAGGCAAGTTCCAGAATGGTATATGTAGTATGATATCATTTATTAAAAAAAAAAAAAAAACAGAAAGGACATACTGTATAGCGCATGGAACTATATTCAGTATCTTACTATAACAAATAGTGGAAAATAATCTGAAAATAAATATCTATATTCAGATATCTATGCACATATATCCAATCTCTTTATTGTATACCTGAAACTAACACAATACTGTAAATTAACTATGTGTCAATTTTTAAAAATTTATTTAAGTGGAGGTTAATTATAATATTGCTGTGGTTTTTGACATACATTGACATGAATCAGCCACAGGTATACATGTGTCCCTCTGCCCCGAACTCCCCTCCCGCCTTCCTCCCCATCTCATCCCTCTGGATTGTCCCAGTGCACCAGCTTTGAGTTCCTTGTTTCATGCATCACACTTGGACTGATGATCTATTTCACATATAGTAATATACATATTTCAATGCTGTTGAAATCATCTGACCCTTGCCTTCTCCCACACAGCCCAGAAGTCTGTGCTTTGTATCTGTGTCTCTTTGGCTCTCTTGCATGTAGAGTCATTGTTACCATCTTTCTAAATTACCATCGTTACATCTTTCTATTGGCATTTTTCTTTCTGACTTATTTCACTCTGTGTAGTAGGCTCCAGTTTCATCTACCTCATTAGGACTGACTAAAATGTGTTCTTTTTAATAGCTGTGTAATATTCCCATTGTGTATGTGTATCACAGCTTTCTTATCTATTTGTCTGCCAGTGGACTTCTAGGTTGCTTCCATGTCCTGGCTATTGTAAACTGTGCTGCAGTGAACATTGGGGTACATGTGTCTCTTTCAGTTCTGGTTTTCTCAGTGTGTATGCCCAGCAGTGGGATTGCTCAGTCGTATGGCACTTCTATTTCCAGTTTTTTAAGGAATCCTCACACTGTTCTCCATAGTGGTTGTACTAGTTTGCATTCCCACCAACAGTGTAAGAGGGTTCCCTTTTCTCCACACCCTCTCCAACAAACACTTACTGTTTGTAGACTTTTTGACATCAGCCATTCTGATAGGCATGAGATGGTATCTCATTGTGGTTTTGATTTGCATTTTTCTGACAATGAGTGATGGTGAACATATTTTTGTGTGTTTGTTACTATCTGTATGTCTTCTTTGGAGAAATGTCTGCTTAGTTCTTTGGCTCATTTTTTGATTGGGTTGTTTATTTTTCTGGTACTGAGCTAAATAAGCTGGTTGTATATTTTTGAGATTAATTCTTTACCAGTTTCTTCATTTGCTCTTATTTTCTCCTATTCTGAAGCCTGTCTTTTCACCTTGCTTATAGTTTCCTTCACTGTGCAAATGCTTTTAAGTTTCATTAGGTCCTAATTTTTAATGTTTGCTTTTATTTTAATTACTCTGGGAGGTGAGTCATAGAGGATCTTGCTGTGATTTATGTCAACATGTGTTCTGCCTATGTTTTCCTCTAGGAGTTTTATAGTTTCCGATCTTACATTTATATCTTTAATCCATTTTGAGTTTATTTTTGTGTATGGTGTTAGAAACTGTTCTAGTTTCATTCTTTTACAGGTGATTCACCAGTTTTCCCAGCACCACTTGCTAAAGGGATTATCTTTTTTCCATTGTATATTTTTACTTCCTTTGACAAAGTTAAGGTGTCCATAGGTGTGTGGATTTATCTCTGGGTTTTCTGTCTTGCTCCATTGATCTATATTTCTGTCTTTGTGCCAGTACCATACTGTCTTAATGACTGTAGCTTTGTAGTACAGTCTGAAGTCAGGCAGGTTGATTCCTCCAGTTCTATTCTTCTTTCTAAGATTGCTTTGGCTATGTGAGGTTTTTTGTATTTCTATAAAATTTGTGGGATTATTGGTAGCTTGACAGGGATCGCATGGAATCTATAGATTGCTTCGTGTAGTATACTCATTTTCACTATATTGATTCTTCCGATTGATTAACATGGTTTATTTCTCCATCTATTTGTTCCGTCTTTGATTTTTTTTCATCAGTGTTTTATAGTTTTCTATGTATAGGTCTTTTGTTTCTCTAGGTAAATTTATTCCTAAGTGTTTTTTCTTTTTGTTGCAGTGGTGAATGGGATTGTTTCCTTAATTTCTATTTCTGTCTTCTCATTATTAGTGTATAGGAGTGCAAGGGATTCATTACCTTGTTATAACATATAATTATAAAATCAGAAAATAAATATTTATATTCATATATCTATGCATATATATCTACTCACTTTATAGTATACCTGAAACTAACACAATGTTGTAATTAGCTACATATCAATTTTTTTAAATGGTTTTAAAAAATGAGTAATTTGTCAACTAATGCATTCTTTTGGGAAATAGATGTAAAACTAAAACTGCTAATTAGTTAATAATTAAATAACAATCTTAAATGTAAGATATGATTCATTTTAGTGGTCTAAGTTATTGTCCTCTTTTTCTTTCTTCTCACAGAAACCAGTACTCACAATAAACACTACCTAGACTTACAATGAAATCAAAGTATCAAAACATCTGAGTTTGAAATGTTCAAACCAGGAGGTTAGTAAGTTACTACCATTTTGGCTCCTCTTTCTTCTCTACTGGCTTTATTTTAAGTACAACTCTGGGGTGTAGGGGAAAGACTTTGAATTTGTTATTTAGTGATTTAGTTCAGATCTTTATCTATTTGCATAAGAAAACTGAGGCAAAGAATGACTAAAACTCCCTTAGCCATAGATAATAGAACTTTAGAAGAACTGCACTTGGTTATTAAAAGATTGATTACAATCATTTTCTTAAAACTTTCTGCAGTGAAAGTCTGAAGAGAAAATGATGTACTAGTAGTAATAACAGTGTTGAACAATACAGTGTAGATTTGTGCTTTTTAATACATTGAATATGCTTTTAGCCTTCATCCTGAAGTCAAATCAATTTAAATTTTGTAATGGATGGAGTATAATTATTAAAAATTTCTTTCTTATCCTCTGCCTTTTAGTATGAATACACATAATGGTTTAAAATTATATTTATTCAATGGAATTTCATTGGAAACAAGGCAGCAATAAAACAACTGATTTAAATTATCAACATGCTTCAGTGTGAAAAAAATTAATCTGAAGAAGTACTGGAGAAATGGTATTGAATATGTGCTCCTTCTAATGTGAGTTAACTAATTACCCTGTTTGAATCTGTTTACAGAGAGTTGTTTTGATAGTCTAAAAATCTATAGTAAAAACATTTCTCAAAATGGCACTAACAAATCTTATTAAATCATTGATTGAATAAGTGTTATCTTTGCTTTTTTAAAGATATATTTTACATCAAGGGTATATTTTATAATTCACTCTTTGTGAAATGATTAAATATAAATGTATTATGAAGTAATGTATATAAGCAGGACCTTCTGGGGGCTTCTGGAGACAGACCCTGCCCCATATCCTCTGCTTTAGAATCTCTCTGAAGTACCCAGATAATGGCATTTGATACATACTTCCAGAGTTGTGTTACAGAGTTTAAGACTATCACCAGAGGGAAGAAATTAACTACTTGATGATCACAAGCCCCCAGACCTAGTGGCACCACCTAAGGATTGATACTGTTAACACCTGTGACACCACCCTGTCGCCTCACCATCAACCAATCAGAGAGAGAGCTGTGCATGAGCTGATTATGTGCTCTGGGATGTCCCTCCCCTACCTGGCCTTTATAAATGCTTTGCTGACCTGCTTAGGGAAGTTGGGTTTTTTTCCTGTGCTAGCTGCCTTGCACTTCTTGCTTGGTGCCACAAAATAGACCTGCACTCTCCTTCACTGAAACCCAGTGTCATTAGAGTGACTTTGCTGTACATAGGTTTGGTCTGGTAACAGTTTGCCATTATTCTAAAAACACTGTTTAAGACTTTTTTTTTTTTTCCCCAACAAGGTGTAAGTTGGGTCAGGCCCTTAGTAATGTACTTAAGGGAAGTGCCTAATCTTCTCTAGGAAAATAAAGGCCTGTTTGAAAATGGCTTTAATGAAAGGGAGAGTGTGAGAAATGTCTTACAGGAAGTGTGAATGAAACCCACACAGACTCGAAGGTGGAAAGATTATAGCAGACTTTGGGATCATGGAGAGTATCATAAAGAAAGCTTTCTTTTCTTTCTTTCTTTCTTTTTCTTTTTCTTTTTCAGAAACTGAGAGGTGAATGTGGAACCAGGAGACTTTCATTATAGTTGTGTCTGGTTATCTAAGGTCAAGACAGAGGCTAAAATTAATTTCATTAACCCAATGTAGTCAAACCAAATCTGACTGCTTGTTGCTCAAAAGCCAATAGAGAGGCCAGGTTGGTGGCAAAGAAAGGTTTCTTTATTTTGAATGCTGCCGACCAGTGCAGGAAGGAGGATGCCCATCCAAAGGCTGACTCTTCCACCCTCCACCCTGGACAGTCAGTGGGCAAGAGTGTTTATAGACAGACGGAGAGAGCTACATGCAGAAAGAGTACATGCAGCTCTGATAGCCATCTTGAAATTGGTCATTGGTAATCTGACTAACATCATCTTCATTGTTTTAGGTACAGTTAATCCTCAGTTCCAGGGCTGGTTTGTTCCCATTTCTTTGAGGCCAATTCCTATAACTGTGGCAGCCTAGGTCATGGCTACAGTCTGGTCATTATGTAGTTAACTCATTCCACCTGGTGGGGGTTTTAGTATCTAGAAGACAGCTCACAGGATATGGCTCAGAATATTATCTGTTGTCCTTGAGAAGGAACTAAATGTCCTTTGCTTAATGACTAAGCTATTATTATTTGATTATTATTATTATTTGACTATTTTCCTTTGTTTCTGCGTGTTTTCATTTCTCTGATTAAACTTAGTCTTTGGCTAAAATTTTTCCACAGACAGAAGACAGATAGAGGGCATGCGGGCCAAGGACCACAGGGTCCTGCTCCATTTCATTAATATCTGTTTTTCTCTCCTTGTTTATGGAAAAGTGAACCACAGAGGACTGGAAAGAATTGAAAAGATAGTGCAGTCTAATCACTTTTTTAATCTGGTTGAATAACTGCAGTTTCAAAATGTTCAACCAACTTTCCCAAGGTTGTGTAACTGATTAATGTCTGAGCTGATCTAGAAGGTAACATTGATTGAGCATCGTGTCTTTAGGAATAGTAGAAATTGTACATGAACTTAACACCATCAGTTTTTTGCATGTTCTCTGCCTGAAATCCTCTTTGCCTTAAAATCTTTCTGTATTGGCTTTGATACTTACCCAGGGAATGCTTCCTATCCTTGCCCTGCTCAAAGTCTTCTAGGTGTATGGGTACATTTAAGTGCATCAGTTTACTCACCATTCTAAACCTGTTTGATTGTTATCTTTCTCCTAAGCTTCTTAATGAATAACTCTTTTATTTGTAGCCACCTCAAAACTCAAAAGAATATTGAATATGCAATAAGGAGTCAATCAATTCTTAATGCATTTATAATTGTAAAATTAGATGCTGATTTATGTTGCTTTTTCATTATCTCTAGTGTACATGTTTTATCTCATAAACCATATTATTTGCAATCTAAAATGGACTACAGTCTCATATAGAACCAACCAGTGCTGTATACATTCAAAGCAGACCTATCAATTAACTAGTATAATATTTTTATTTGTAAAGGTAAATATAAGAATAAACTTTGTGAATCATATTTAATGTTTACTATATTCTTTAAATTTATATATGCCTTATTTATAGGATGATAGTGTATCATTTTAAGAAATTTTTATTGGGGTATAGTCAATTTACAATGTGTTAGTTTCTGTAGTACAGCGAAGTGAATCAGTCATACCTATACATATATACACGCTTTTTTAGATTCATTTTTCCATGTAGATTTCAGTTGGTAAAGATTTTGCCTGTATCCCCTGGAGAAGGAAATGGCAACCCACTCCAATATCCTTGCTTAGAAAATCCTGTGGACAGAGGAGCCTGGTGGGCTGCAGTCCATGGGGTCGCAAGGAGTCAGGCACAACTGAATGACTAACACTTCACACTTCCATGTAGATTATTACAGAGTATTGAGTAAACTTCCCTGTACAATACAATAGGTCCTTATTATGTATCTTATATTTAATAATGTGTATATGTCAATTCCAGTCTCTCAATTTATCCCTCTCCCCCTTTCACCTCTAGTAACCATGTTGGTTTTCTACATATGTGGCTCTATTTTTGTTTTGTAAATGAGTTCATTTGTACCATTGATGGTATAATATCTTGTATATGATCTAAGAAGGGCAAAAATAGCCTCATGTCCTGAAAATTAGATGAGTCTCAGGGTATGGGGGAATAATCTGTTTAGGGTCAGTACAGTCTGTTGGAAAGTAAGACCAGACAGTAGAACTCTTGCTAGTGGTTATTTTTTTTTTTTTTAATTTTTTATTAGTTGGAGGCTAATTACTTCACAACATTTCAGTGGGTTTTGTCATACATTGATATGAATCAGCCATAGATTTACACGTATTCCCCATCCCGATCCCCCCTCCCACCTCCCTCTCCACCCGATTCCTCTGGGTCTTCCCAGTGCACCAGGCCCGAGCACTTGTCTCATGCATCCCACCTGGGCTGGGGATCTGTTTCACCATAGATAGTATACATGCTGTTCTTTTGAAATATCCCACCCTCACATTCTCCCACATAGTTCAATAGTCTGTTCTGTATTTCTGTGTCTCTTTTTCTGTTTTGCATATAGGGTTATCGTTACCATCTTTCTAAATTCCATATATATGTGTTAGTATGCTGTAATGTTCTTTATCTTTCTGGCTTACTTCACTCTGTATAATGGGCTCCAGTTTCATCCATCTCATTAGAACTGATTCAAATGAATTCTTTTTAATGGCTGAGTAATATTCCATGGTGTATATGTACCACAGCTTCCTTATCCATTCGTCTGCTGATGGGCATCTAGGTTGCTTCCATGTCCTGGCTATTATAAACAGTGCTGCGATGAACATTGGGGTGCACGTGTCTCTTTCAGATCTGGTTTCCTCAGTGTGTATGCCCAGAAGTGGGATTGCTGGGTCATATGGCAGTTCTATTTCCAGTTTTTTAAGAAATCTCCACACTGTTCTCCATAGCGGCTGTACTAGCTTGCATTCCCACCAACAGTGTAAGAGGGTTCCCTTTTCTCCACACCCTCTCCAGCATTTATTGCTTGTAGACTTTTGGATAGCAGCCATCCTGACTGGCGTGTAATGGTACCTCATTGTGGTTTTGATTTGCATTTCTCTAATAATGAGTGATGTTGAGCATCTTTTCATGTGTTTGTTAGCCATCTGTATGTCTTCTTTGGAGAAATGTCTGTTTAGTTCTTTGGCCCATTTTTTGATTGGGTCATTTATTTTTCTGGAATTGAGCTTCAGGAGTTGCTTGTATATTTTTGAGATTAATCCTTTGTCTGTTTCTTCATTTGCTATTATTTTCTCCCAATCTGAGGGCTGTCTTTTCACCTTACTTATAGTTTCCTTTGTAGTGCAAAAGCTTTTAAGTTTCATTAGGTCCCATTTGTTTAGTTTTGCTTTTATTTCCAATATTCTGGGAGGTGGGTCATAGAGGATCTTGCTGTGATTTATGTCGGAGAGTGTTTTGCCTATGTTCTCCTCTAGGAGTTTTATAGTTTCTGGTCTTACATTTAGATCTTTAATCCATTTTGAGTTTATTTTTGTGTATGGTGTTAGAAAGTGTTCTAGTTTCATTCTTTTACAAGTGGTTGACCAGGTTTCCCAGCACCACTTGTTAAAGAGGTTGCCTTTTTTCCATTGTATATCTTTGCCTCCTTTGTCAAAGATAAGGTGTCCATAGGTTCGTGGATTTATCTCTGGGCTTTCTATTCTGTTCCATTGATCTATATTTCTGTCTTTGTGCCAGTACCATACTGTCTTGATGACTGTGGCTTTGTAGTAGAGTATTTTGTTTATTTGGAGGTAATGCAATAGAGGTGAAGGCTGGTCAGCAGGTAAAAAACTCAAGCAACCAGTTATTTTTTAGTTGCTAAGTTGTGTCTGACTCTTGCAACCCTTTGGACTGTAGCCTGCCAGGCTCCTCTTTTCATGGGATTTCCCAAACAAGAATACTGGAGTGGATTGCCTTTTACCTCTCCAGGGGATCTTCCTGACCCAGTGATTGAATCTGTGTCCCATGCACTAGCAGGTGGATTCTTCACCACTAAGCCATCAGGGAAGGCCCAAGCAACCAGTAGGAATACCTTCATTTCAGTCACTCAGTCGTGTCTGACTCTGTGACTCAATGGACTACAGCATGCCAGGCCTTCCTGTCTATCGCCAACTCCTGGAGCTTATTCAAACTCATGTCTATAGAGTCAGTGATGCCATCCAACCATCTCATCCTCTGTCATCACCTTCTACTCCCACCTTCAATCTTTCCCAGCATCAGGGTCTTTTCAAATGAATCAGTTCTTTACATCAGGTGGCCAAAGTACTGGAATTTCAGCTTCAGCATCAGTCCTTCCAGTGAATATTCAGGACTGATTTCCTTTAGGATGGACTGGTTAGATCTCTTTGCAGTCCAAGGGTCTCTCAAAGAGTCTTCTCCAACACCACAGTTCAAACACATCAATTCTTCAGCGCTCAGGTTTCTTTATGGACCAACTCTCACATCCATACATAACTACTGGAAAAATCATAGCTTTGACTAGACAGATCTTTGTCACATTTTATTGGTAGGAATGGAGCCATACAACTAAAGAAGCAGCAGCAGGAAGAGCAGTAAGAGCCCAGAAAACTCTAGTACAAATTGGGTTTTCCTGACACAGACCCAATGACTAGATGCACTTAGGGGAAGGGCATTGTTCACCAAATGAAAGTATACTTTCAGAACAGCATTATGGGCAAGGATGTTTGACTTCTAGGTCTTCTGAGTACTAAGGTCAGATCAGAGAATCTTCATGTCCTTATCCTTACCTTTGGACAATTATTCTCAGAGATTTGGGAAAAACAAGGTCCAAACATTTAGATAGGTGCTTCCCTATTGCTAAGATGGTAAAGAGTCTGCCTGCAAAACAGGAGACCCAGGTTTGATCCCTGGGTCAGGAAGATCTCCTGGAGAAGTAAATGGCAACCCACTCCAGTAATTTTGCCTGGAAAATCCCATTGACAGAGAAGCCTTACAGGCTACAGTCCATTGAGTCACAAAGAGTCAGATAAGACTGAGCGACTTCACTAAGTGATCAGAAATGAGAGGAACATGGAGATATGCAGGGGGGGGGAGAATTTTTCTCTTCCCTTTTGTAATAATAGTTTGAGAAGTTTAATTTCTCATATTTTTCTTTGCCTATAAATGTCCCTAATAAATGCCTATTAATGGGGACTAATCAGAAGATTGGTTGGCATGGGTGAAAATGCATATGGTAATACTTTCTGAAAGAATAACTGTTTATATTCCATTTGACTTTAACCAGCATGGACTAAAATTATATTTTAATGTTCCACTAGTTTTATTATAATAGCTGCATCCATCTAAAGGAATCATCTATTTGTAAAACAATATGAAGTAGAAATGTGGGCTTGGGCACAAAGGGATTTTTGTTTTTTCCAAATATGTCCATAGTAATGATGAATAAGTCTCCATGGGGAGAGGTTTTTGGTCTCTTTGAAGTAATTTTTTATTTTATGACTTATTTGTCCCTTTCATCTAAAAGGAGAGCTATTATACTATCAATGCTGAAAATTCTACTAGATTTTGCAAACAATGCCTTTGAACTTGCTGATCATTCTTACATCCAGTTCAGTTCAGTTCAGTCGCTCAGTCATGTCCGACTGTTTGTGACCCCATGAATCGCAGCATGCCAGGCCTCCCTGTCCATCAACAACTCCCAGAGTTTACTCAAACTCATGTCCATCGAGTCAGTGATGCTATCCAGCCAATCTCATCCTCTGTCGTCCTCTCTCCTCCTGCCCCCAGTCCCTCCCAGCATCAGGGTCTTTTCCAATGTGTTAACTCTTCGCATGAGGTGGCCAAAGTACTGGAGTTTCATCTTCAGCATCAGTCCTTCCAATGAACACCCAGGACTGATATCGTTTAGGATGGACTGGCTGGATCTCCTTGCAATCCAAGGGACTCTCAAGAGTCTTCTCCAACACCACAGTTCAAAAGCATCAATTCTTCAGTGATTCTTGTATTAGCGGGTTCTAAATCAGTTGTATAATTTTCTCACTTATATCCTTCCAGGCTTTGCCCAAATGTCACCTTTGTTGTGAGACTTTCCTTGGGCCACTCAACTTAAAATTGTAGCCCTCCTTGGTGACTTTGTTCCCACTTTATGTTCTTCTTAAAACCCTCACCATTATGTATAATACAAAACACTTAACTTATACATCTTACTTCTAGATAGATTTTCAGTACAAGATTGGAAGCTGCATTGTCTATTTTCTCTTTGTTGTTGTTGTTGTTCTTAGTTAAATCCCAAGAATCTAGAATAGTGCCTGACATAGGAAGTTCTCATTATATATTCATTGAATGAATGAGTAGACAATGAAGGGATAAATCACTGTGATGCAGAAAGTGAATAACAGAAATGTATTTTGTGTACTAGCACGATCTCCTGATGAAAAACAAAGCTAAACTAAAAGCATGTTTCTTGATTGCAAGCAATTGTTTTAATCCTGGAAGGGAACAGTTAAGGTTTATATGGTTAAAGAAAATGAAACTAGTGTCAGAATACACTAGGAAAGTTTTTTCTTCCATGCAACAGAAGAAAAGCAAATTTAAAATAACTGAATGAAGAGATCAAGTTTATAAGAGAAATAGAAATGAAGCAAAAATGATATACTATTTCATCCATAAGATTATCAGAATCCAGGAAGCTGAAAAATGTCAAGCTTTGTCAAGGAGGGGAGAAATAAGAACCAGTGTACTTATGCTGCTTTAGCTGCAGTCAGCTTGAAACCCAAGAAGCACACTCAGGAATTCAGCAGTTTCACTTTTTGTTCAAGTTTCTAGGAGTATATACAAGGTGACGTTGAGTATGATGCCAAATGAGAGAAGGAGAGCAAGAGAGAGATGAAAGAAAGGAAACAATTCCATGTATAAAGCAGTGGCTCATTGAACTTAGCAAGTTTATAAAAAGCAGAATAGTCAAATGAAAAATGAGATACATAAGAAATATAGTCAGTTTATAAAAAAAATAAATTCCTGGTTTGTAGTGTTTTGCCATTACCATGTTGTAAATAAGCTGTGGCTGACTTCAGGCTACTGATGTGAAAATGAATCAATGAGCTTTTTCAAGCCAACACTAGCCAGCTCCCGCATCCATCAACTAAAGATACAGCTCAGAAGTACATTGTGAGTATAAAGGGCACATTTCCACAACTGTATTTTGGAAACAGTCATAAAAGTTCAGTTTATCTTCCAATTCAGGGGGTACAGATTCGACCCCTGGTCAAGAAGCTAGGATCCCACATGTCTCATGGCCAAGAAACCAAGACATAAAACAGAAGTAATATTGTAACAAATTAAAAAAAATAGTTTAAAAATGGTCCTCATTAAAAAAAAACTTAAAAAAAATATCAGTTATTTATTCTATCTAGATACACATATATATTAAAAATGAGTATATACTTCAGATTTAGTTTCTTTCTTTTTTTTTTTGAGAAGATTAAAGATCATTGGAGGATGAAGTGAAGTAAAAATATTTAAAAAGTGGTCAAAGTTTACTTCAAATGTTTCTATAATATTTTACCTTATTGACTTAAATAGTTACTTGAAGAAAACAAGTATTATTAAACTTTTCAATTCTGGATGATAGTAATATAATTATTTCTATTTGGTATCCTCTTTTCTTATATTTTAAAAACTTTATCTAAATAAAATTTAAGAGAAAATAGATAACCCTAAAAGAAATCAGAAGCACAGATATAAGCATCATAGTGGCACAGGCTTAAACGAAATCACTATGATGGTGGAAAGCGGTATAAAGATTTCAGATGAGTTCTTGTCAACCACATTGTTGTATGTCTGCTTCAGAGAATCAAAGCTATAAATAAGGAAAGACTTAAGGATTATTTAGTGAGTAAACAGTCCTTTAAATATGTGGAAGCTTAGTCTAGTTTTATTGAGTAACCACCAACAAATACTGGAGAATGGGAAAATACTTTAAAATCAGAATGATTTGAGTATTTCTCTTATATATAATGCAATATACAAAAGAAAAACCCAATCAAACTACTGAATATAATTGTATATCTTGCACTGGGAAAAAATGTGGCGGAATTTCAGAAATCTAGTCTGTGAGTGGCATACTTGATTTTGAATGAGGGTAACCATATAATTTACCGATAAAACTGGGATACTTTCCAAATGAAACATGGCACTGTTAGTAATTGTGCCTGAGCAAGAGGTGTGAACCTGTAAAGGAGGATTTATACCCAAATTATATATAACCAATACTTTTTATTGAAATATATGGGTTGCAAATGAGAAAGTATATGCTTTGAAGTCACAGTGAAATTCTCAACAGTTTAGACATGATGAGCAAATGGATCAGGAGAATCTACAAGAAAAGAAAAGACAAATGAAAAAGACAAATTTATAAAGCACCGCTATGATTTTCTCTCCAAATGAACTCACAGAACAAACATATTCCAAAAAGCAGTTGGTTAGCACTAATGTATCCAAAATTATTGTGAAGTTATCGTGAAGTATATCGTGAAGGTTATTGCGAAGAAAATACTCAGAAAGGATAAAACTATCATGAATTTACATCTTAAGCATACTTAGAAATATGAATATACATTATTTGGTGAAAGTAATAATTTAACCATCTCCTATGTCATTCAGATAGTTGACCCATTTTCCAAAAACTTTACAAAATATGTTTGCATTAGTTTTAAACAAATGCATTTTGAAATATTTTTGTCCTGTGGGTTCAGTCAGAGAGACGATCATAGCAGTGTTTTCTAAAAGTAGACAGATGCTGCTTTCTTTGATATCTCAGATTTTCTGAAGGGAAGAAAATCACTGCCTATGACTGAGTTAAAAAATCTGTAGTTATCCTTTTGTCAACGTGTTTATTGATAAATCAGGCCTGCTAAATTGTCAAACCATGCAATCTCTTTGTTCCTGTGGTTGTTTGCTCCAGAGCCAGAATGAGAAAATCAGCAGGGTAGGCACTGATTTTTCTTTCCTTTGTCATTCTACAAGATGAGGTATATTTCCTCTGTTCTTCAGAGATACACTTTCTGCAACCATTCTGGAGAATTTTGGAAGCATGGAAAACTATTCAAACTATGTTCCACTCTTTAGGGAAATTACTAATATTCACATGATAAATAATCATAATTCATTTTTAGTGACTCAGATATCCCAGTGCTTTCCTGTGTGTTTAGGTGAATCATCTTTATGAAGTCATTCTTAAATTACACAAAAGTAAAGTCAAAATAAACCTTTCCATTGTAGTCATGGCATACACACACACACACATATTATATGTATATGTATATATATAGGTATAATACATACACATATGAAATTATATATATAACTTCTGCAGTGTGCACTAACTTTGTCATTAAAACGTTTCAAAGATAGAGGAAATGATGCATATCTGTTTATTATCTTAAGAGATAAACAAAGTACTTACTAATGAGAGGAGGAAAATCCTCATAAAAGCGAAGAGCTTTATTTTACTGGTGAGAAAATATAGTGACAATGCAATTAAAAAATATTTAATTTTGAGGACAGAAGATACAGGATACTCTTAAAAGTGATAGACATCATCATATAAATTCTACTTCCAAAACCTAATTTTATGACAATTATTTTCAAGCCAGCACAATGCTTTGATACCATGTAAGGCTTAGAATTGCATTTTGTAACTTATTTAAGCAATTACAAGTTTTATTACAAGAAAAATATTTCTAGCTTAGTGTAAATCTTCCTCTTTAAAGATGAGATGTCACTTGCTAATATGCAGTAATACTTCAGGCTCATATAGAAATGCTGCTTGTTGTATTTAAAAAAATAAAAATAAAAAAAAAACAGTGAAATAATTTCCTGCTCATTCTCCTTCTTGATTCTTAACTTTGGGGCATTTAACTACCTTTGTACTTCTGTAATATAACAAATAATTTAAATGTTGTTTGGACCTACTATAAGGTTGTCATGTCTCTGTGTCATATACAAAATTAAAATTAACATCAGACACAGAAAAAGAAGTATCTACTATTCTCACTGTAATATGGAGATTTAACTCAGTATCTCAATACTCTTAGCTACCAACAAAAAAGGCAGGCAGACAAAATGAGATTAGCATATTAAGCGTTACCCACTAATTATCAGTACTTTTTCAAGATGAGATATAAAGAAGTATTGAAACTTCGTTTATCATGTTGAGTTTTATCTCATTCACTTAATCAAAATAAAAGTATATAATTGATAGGATACAATTCTGAGAAAGCTTTGGTATATCTTGAGTAATTTAATATTTTATTTCAAAATTATTCCTCTCTTTGAGTATGTTTTTCAAACACAAGTTCTTTGTAGAGATGTTATTTTTCTTATTCTTGTTTTATTTTACTAATTTTTCAAATGGATTTGACCTTGATGCTCTTAGGTTTCTCATTCTTGTATGAATTTAGTCACTCATTCTTAGGTAAATTTCTTTCTGAGATGTGAAAGCATCTCTTTATCACTTTTATCTGGACTATTTTAAAAAAAATGACTCTATTTCCTCTATGAGACACAATTTTATTTCCATCACAGAAGTTTTATTTTCTTCTCTGAGGCCCACTTGCAGATGGGAGGTCTGAGCCCTGAAAGTTCATGACAGCTAGAACACTCCAGCTCATGAGTTCTCACTGCAAATGCACTAAACTCTACTCTCTACTATCAGACCAGGCAAAGTGTCTTCTGATTTCAGACTATTTTCCTTGGGACCATAGTTCCTTCCTGTGATTATCTTTTAGCTATTTTATTGTTTGCCTATTCTACCAGTCAATCTTACAGGAAATCAACCCTAAATATTCATTGGAAGGACTGATGCTGAAGCTCCAATACTTTGGCCACCTGATGTGAAGAGTCAACTCATTGGAAAAGGCCTTGATGCTAGGAAAGATTGAGAGCAAGAGAAGGGGTGAAAGAAGATGAAATAGCTGAATGGTATCACTGACTCAGTGAACATGAGTTTGAACAAACTCCAGGAGATAGCGAAAGACAGGGAAGCCCGGTGTGCTGCAGTCCATGGGATCAGAAAGAGTCAGACATGACTTAGTGGCTGAATAACAACAACAATTCTCATCAGATATCCCATCATTTCTGTCTGCTTTTGCCAAACTAACATGAATATTACACTGGTCTCCTGGATATTAATGGTTATTATAAATGCTGTCCAAGAGGTTTTGATTTTGCGACCTAATTGTTTGCCTATTTTAGTGTGGTAATCGGAAAAACCTAAAACTGTTACTAGCACTACTGCATTTTTCCAGAAATACCCTCCCTTAAGTGTTTATTATTATTTTTTAAAATATTTATTTATTTGGCTGTATTGTTTCTTAGTTGCATCATGTGAGATCTTTTACTTGAAGTATGTAGGATCTAGCTTCCAGACCAGGGATCAAATTGGGTCCCCAGCAAGAGTGTGGGGTTTTAGCTACTGGACCAAGGAAGCCTCCCTATCTTAGTTTTTAAGCATACACTGTTGCTAGGATTGCAATCTGTTACAGCCACTATGGAGAACAGTGTGGAGATTCCTTAAAAATCTGGAAATAGAACTGCCATATGCAGGTCAGGAAGCAACAGTTAGAACTGGACATGGAACAACAGACTGATTCCAAATAGGAAAAGGAGTACATCAAGGCTATATATTGTCACCCTGCTTATTTAACTTCTATGAAGAGTACATCATGAGAAACTCTGGGCTGGAGGAAGCACAGGCTGAAATCAAGATTGCTGGGAGAAATATCAATAACCTCAGATATGCAGATGACACCATCCTTATTGCAGAAAGTGAAGAAGAACTAAGCCTCTTGAGGAAGGTGAAAAAGGAGAGTGAAAAACTTGGCTTAAAGCTCAACATTCAGAAAACTAAGATCATGGCATCTGGTCCCATCACTTCATGGCAAATAGATGGGGAAACTAGAAACAGTGGCTGACTTTATTTTTCTGGGCTCCAAGATCACTGCAGGTGGTGATTGCAGCCGTGAAATTAAAAGACATTTACTCCTTGGAAGGAAAGTTATGACCAACCTAGAGAGCATATTAAAAAGCAGAGACATCACTTTGTCAAAAAAGGTCCATCTAGTCAAGGCTATGGTTTTTCCAGTGGTGATGTATGGATGTGAAAGTTGGACTAAGAAAGCTGAGCACTGAAGAATTGATGCTTTTGAACTGCGGTGTTGGAGAAGACTCTTGGGAGTCCCTTGGGCTGCAAGGAGATCCAACCAGTCCATCCTAAAGGAAATCAGTCCTGAATCTTCATTGGAAGGACTGATGTTGAAGCTGAAATTCCAATACTTTGGCCACCTGATGCAAAGGGCTGACTCATTGGAAAAGACCCTGATGTCTGGACAGATTGAGTGCAGGAGGAGAAGGGGATGACAGAGGATGAGATGGTTGGATGGCATCACCAACTCAGTGGACATGGGTTTGGGTGAACTCCAGGAGATAGACAGGGAGGCCTGGCATGCTGCAGTTCATGGGGTCACAAAGAGTCGGACACGACTGAGTGACTGAACTGAACTGAACTGATGATCCAGCAATCCCACTGCTGGGCATACACACCGAGGAAACCCAGAATTGAAAGAGACACATGTATCCCAGTGTTCACTGCAGCACTGTGTACAATAGCCAGGACATGGAAGCAACCTAGAAGTCCATTGGCAGATGAATGGATAAGAAAGTTGTGGTATGTATACAGAATGGAATATTACTCAGCTATAAAAAAGAATGCATTTGAGTCAGTTCTAATGAGGTCGATGGAACTGGAGCCTATTATATAGAATGAAGTAAGTCAGAAAGAGAAACACCAATCTTGTATATTAATGTGTATATATGGCATTTAAAAAGATGGTAGTGATGACCCTATATGCAAGACAGCAAAAGAGACACAGATGTAAAGAACAGACTTTTGGACTCTGTAGCAGAAGGTGAGGGAAGGATGATCTGAGAGGATAACACTGAAACATGTATATTAACATATATATAATAGATGACCAGTGCAAGTTCAATGCATGAAGCAGTGCACTCAAAGCTGGTGCACTGGGACAACCCAGAGGGATGGGGTGGGGAGGGAGGTGGTGGGGATTCAGGATGAGAGGACACATGTGTACCTGTGGCTGATTCATGCCAATGTATGGCAAAACCCACCACAATATTGTAAAATGATTATCCTCCAATTAAAATAAAGTAATTAATTTCAAAGTAAGTAAATAAACATGCATCTGGCCTGCCAACCTAGATCTCAAGTTACAAACAAATAACAAGAACAAAGAGAACTTTTAAAAGCTGGCTCACTGCAAGTTCATGCTCTCTAACTTGATAGAAGAGCAGATGTTACTCTCTTATTCATCCTAAGACATTCCCTGTGGGCCTCCAGGCTCAACCTATCCTAATCCTGTCTTCAGACTGTGAGACTTTGATGTTGCAGGAAATAGATTATAGACAGGAAGAATTGGGGCTGGAAAGAGCAAAACCTTACCTTTCAGTTTTGTTCTGGCAACTTAGTTCTAACAAACGGGTTTATTTTTTTGGTTGTGTGTTCTATAGCTGACATTGTGTAACTAGATGTTTATTTGTATATATAAGTATTATCTAGTGTACAATATTAGTTTTTCAACAATGTCTTTGCTAGATGCTGAGCCCTCAGATCAAAACCCTGATATCTACCCCTGTTTCTTAAATCTTGCTGTTATATGAATTTCATAATGTTTATCTTATATTCTGAAAATAACCCAATAGCACATTTCCTATTGATGTTTCAGTTATCAGTTGAAACAATCTGATTTCTCCTATGTAAACTTCCTTAATGTTCTGTTTTTTTTTCTAGTACTCTGGACAAGGAGCACATTTTCAACCCTCTTTCCTTACATTCAGTTACTTTCCCCACATCACCTTTGTGTTTTCTGCATCATGTATCCCCAGGTTATCTCTAAAGCAAGATTTTGGTGTGAGATTTCTATAGACTCTTTCTTTTCTTTTGTACCTCATTCTACATATCTGTTGTCTCTACACTTCAGTCACAAAACTACATAAGATACTGAGTTATAATCACAACCATTATCATTTTACAGGGAAAAAGTCCAAACTCCCCCAATTTATGTGACCCTTCCTAAAAGTAGTATCTATTTTTTTAAATTTTTCTAGAAATGTTTATATTATTTCAGTGCTCCTTGAATCTCTCCTTTGGCTTTACTTATCCATGGACCTCTACTTTATTCCTAATCTGTGGTTAATCTCTGCCTTTTTTTTTTATTGTGTATGACAATTTCTAAATGTGACCCCTTTTTGTCAGTTGTGCATTTTCAACATACATGCTTTGGAATAAACCTAAGCCCTTATGTGACTCATCATCACCTCATAACCAATATTTCATCTAAAATCCAATAATTGTTGTCTTACCACTTTTTGTTGTCTTCTCCACTTTTAAAACATGTCTCTAAATTATTTCAGAAATACTCAAAGTTTCACAATCATGAATCCATTGTCACCTGTCCTAATGTCAGTAAAGATGACTTGTGTTGCTTTGCTGGAATTTAATTATTTCATTTCAAAAATAATATATAGATATTTAATAATGATCATAGTTATAACTGTGATAGACATCATATCCTGACCCCTCCCACATCCATGCTACCTTCTGCCCCCCTGGGCAACATTTATGACTTTAGGCAATTTGATTCCACAGTTATCTCGGGGATGGTCCCTATAGAAATTAAAACAATTAGGGTATTAGTTTTGGTTTTTTCTTATATTCATTAGAAGTTTTGTAATACAAGATATTCCTATCTAGAAGTAAAAGTTACAAAACAATTTAAATTATATAACTATTAATTAAATTACTATATGCAAACACATATGCATATATCAACATGTATAATATAAACATGTAAACACATGTGTATATAAATACATAAGTACCTTTATCCTAATTTATAGCAGTTTCATCAATATAAAAACTATATATATAAACATTAAATCCCATTTAATTATGGAAGACAAAGCAATTCTGTTACCTAATACTATTTGAAAAGTAGATAAAATTGTTAAAATTTGCAAAATACATAAATATTCAAGATTTATCTTCCTGTGACACTTTGTTTAATGAAGATATTACTTTTTATTTCACAGACACAGTCTTTTTTGTTTCCCAGTAGAGTCTATAATGTATGTTAATACAGTTTCACAGCTTAGGAAGGATTTCACGAGGTCCAAATGAATGATGCAGTTTAGATCTATACAGTTCTTAAGGCACGTTAAGAAAGTCTCATACAAGTGAAATATTTAAATGTTTCATCTACTGCACTGCCATATATGTACTATTGTACTATTCATGAGCATTGCACCAGCAGAATCTTTCAGGCACATCCAGTTTGGTTTCACTCAGCTGATTTTACTAATGAGATAAACAACTCATTTTCTACATACAAAAGTGCCGGAAGTAGTGCTTTTCCTCCTGCTCTGTCTATGTTTCTATTGTGAAGATTGTTGAAACTAATGTAACTTATATTAATATAATTTAATAAAAGAAAAAAGAAGGTTCCTTTGTGAAACTCAGTTCTGTAGAGACTAATACTTTCTCTGTAAATACATTTTGATTACTCAGTATTAACTTAAAGTGCTGTAATCTTTCATGTTAATTAGACATAGCAGTTAACAAAATTCACCAAGTCAAAGATTAAAAATACTTATTTAAGAATCAGAGGCAAAGTCTTATTAATTGTCACTTCTCTTTGGAGATCTGTTAGAAGAAATAGAATACATTTGTGAGTTCCCTAGAAGTGTAGAAATAATGTTGAGCAATTACAATTAGGAATATTGATTAAATTACCTCCTAAAAATTACTTGTTGCTCTCCATATATAAGTGGCACATGTTCATATTTAGCTTAGTTGAATAGGAGATTTAATTAGAATGCATATTATTCCAGGCAACTGCATGGGATCATTTGGCCACAGTGATTACTGGAAGCAGGCACTTGGGGGGAAAAAAAGAACCAAATTATCTCCATCTTTTGTATTTTCCCCATTTATTTTGTGGCTTCATTCACTTCATCAACTGATAATCTCTATATGTTAGTAGTCATACAGTACTTCCCCTGGAGAAGGGAAAAGCTGCCCACTCCAATATTCTGGCCTAAAGAATTTCATGGACTGTACAGTACATGGGATCACAAAGAGTTGGACACCACTGAGCGACTTGCACTATATAGTGCTTAGGCCCATATTTCCATGTTTTTATCATTAGGTCAGCAGTTCCCATTTTGTATACATTTAAATTTTTTAAAATCAATTAAATTAGAGATGTCTATCTCTGTTTATCCTTTGCTCATTCATATATATACACATTTATGCATAGAAACATGCATCCCCATGCATTTATTTCCTTCTCAAATTCAATTTCGAAACTATCCCACATAGTCAAGTTCAATTATCCTCTATGCAATTTATCTTTTATATTTTTCTTAGAGTATAGTTGCTGTAAAATGTTGGGTTTCTGCTACACAGAAAAGTGAATCAGCTATATGTTTACATATATCCTCTCTCTTTTGGATTTCCTTACCATTTTAGGTCACCACAAAGTATTGAGTAGAGTTCCTGCTAAACAGTAGGTTCTCATTATCTATTTTATACTTAGTGTCAGTTGTATATATATCTTGTCAATCCCAAGCTCTTAATTCATTCCTTCTTTCCCTCTTTGTATCAGTTCATTTATTCTCTGTGGCTCTATTTTTGATTTGCATAAAACATTATCCAGACTATTTTTCTATATTCCATATATATATATGCATTAATATGAGATATTTTTCTCTTTCTGACTTATTTCACTCTGTATGACAGTCTCTAGGTAGATCCATGTCTCTGTAAATGACAAAATTTTGTTCATATACTTTTTGGCTGAGTAATATTCCATTGTATACATCTACCACATCTTCTTTATCCTTTCATTTGTTGATGGACATTTAGGTTTTTTTCATGTCTTGGCTTCTGTGAAGAGTGCCGGGATGCACATTGGGGTGCATGTAAGTTTTTGAACTATGTTTTTTTTCTGGGTATATGCCCAGGAGTGAGATTGCTGGTAATTAATTCTATTTTTACTTTTTTTTTTTTTTTTTAAGAAAGTAAACTCCATATTGTTCTGTATCAATTTACCTTGATATAGAATGTGTCAATTCTGTATCAATTTACATTCCCACCAACATTGTAGGAGGATTCCCTCCCTATTCTACACATACTCTCCAGCATTTATTCTTTGTAGATTTTTCTGATGATGGCCATTCTGACAGGTATGAGGTGATACCTCATTTTAGTTTAGATTTGCATTGCTCTAATAATTAGTGATGTTGAGTATATTTTCATGTGTTTGTTGGTCATCTGTATGTCTTCTTTGGAGAAATGTCTATTTACGATTTCTGCCCCCCCTTTTTTTTTTGATACTGAGCTGCATGAGCTGTTTGTCTATTTTGTGTATATTTTGGAGATTAATTATTTGCTAGTGGTTTCATTTGCAGACATTTTCTCCCATTCTGAAGATTTTCTTTTCATCTTAGCTGTGGTTTTCTTGTGGGCTTCCCAGGTGACACTAGTGGTAAAGATTCTGCCTGCCAATGCAGGAGATGTAAGAGACTCAGTTTTGGTCTCTGGATTGGAAAGAGGCCCTTGAGTAGGAAATGGCACCCCACTTAAGTATTCGTGCCTGGAGAATTCCATGGCAGAGGATCCTGGCAGGCTCTAGTCCATGAGGCTGTAAAGAGTTGGACACAAATGAACACATATGGTTTCCTTTGATGTGTAAAAGTTTTAATTAGGTCCTATTTATTTATTTTTGTTTTTATTTTCATAACTCTAGGAGTTGAATCAAAAAAGATCTTGCTGCCCCTATGCAATTTAAAATCATATCCAGGACAGGATAT
The DNA here is from genome assembly GCF_019320065.1 of Cervus canadensis. Taxonomy (NCBI): domain Eukaryota; kingdom Metazoa; phylum Chordata; class Mammalia; order Artiodactyla; family Cervidae; genus Cervus; species Cervus canadensis. Next base: position 68,494,825 of record NC_057398.1, read on the forward strand.
CTAACTATGATATTGGTATTTTGTGTGGTATGCATTCCTATCAAACAGATCTTTTAATACTTCTCAGTATATAACATGAAACAAATGTATTTTTACCTGATTAGACTTCTCAATATAGAATATGAAACAAATGATATAATGTAACCTTTACTAACATAGTCAAAGCATTGTGAATAAACTATAAATGAATCACCAAAAGGTTGTTTTAATTATAATGGAAAATGTAGTTGTCAAGATAATTCTTAGAACTGAGCTGGGTATTATTATTATTATTTTGCATTTTTGTATTTCATTATTCAATGTTATTTAGTCTGAGAAACAAATCTCTTTATTCTGTATCAAGCTGATTTCTGTATCTCCTGGCTGGCTTGGTCAATGTGAGCACTGGGTGTCTGAGGGAATAAGAGGAGTGAACTTGGTTACTAATAAGAGGCATTGATGGGGTGGGTACTATTAATAGACTATTGTGTATGATTTGTCATGGAGTCCATATATCATAGGGTGGTATATTAGTGCTATGTCATGTACATAAACAGAAAAATATTCTAGATCTGTTGGGGTGAATTGATTCAGTTGACTATACAGGCATTTGTTATTTTCTTATTCCATTGCCAAATTGAAGTCAATTTGTACCTGCATCCTCTTGACTGAGGGGCTAGAAAATTTCTTTGAAGGACTCTGTAATGTAACCAAAATGAATCTTTGTTCAAGTGTCTTACAGTAGGACCTGTAGTGATTTATAGAGTGACTAGTTATTAAGAAAAGGGAAATATTTTGAATCTCCACTCAGTTAAAAAGTAACTTTGATGCCAGTTCCTAAAAACTGTAACACCAGTCACATGTGAAGTTTCATGATTTGTGGAATGTTGTTCTGAGCCCGCTTCCCAGATGATCCAGTGAGGGCCATGACCCATTCTACTACTAAGAGTGTTTCTTTAGTTCCAGACCATATGATCAAAAATGGTCTAACTTAAAAACTGGAAAAATTCTAGCAATGAATCCTGATGGACAGTGTGATATCATGAAAGGAAGAACCAAATAGTAAGTCCTTGGAAGTGTCTCTCATCTCTGTTGTTGTTCAAGTCTGACTTTTTGTGATCCCATGCCCTGCAGCACGCCAAACTTTCCTGTCCTTCACCATTTCCCCGAGTTTACTCAAATTCATGTCCATTGAAATCATCTCATCTATATCCCCTTATATTCAAAAGGGTGAAGGGGGGGAAGCACTGCAGTATCCCTGAGAGATTTTTGAAGGGAGTTCAGAAATTAATGCAAAAATCAAAGATTTTAAAAATGCAGGATTAATAAGTTTTACTTCATATCTCTTCACCTTTTGCCTGTGCAAAAGTCAAACAGGTTGTGGAAAATGACTGTGTATTATTATATCCTAAATCTGAAATTGATTCTAATTCCAACCATAGTTCCATATGGGGTATATTTGCAGTAGCAAATCACAATAAACCCAGACATCTGGTATGTACCTCTTAAGCTAGTAAATTGATTCTTTTCCATTTATATCACCAAAAGTAATCAGAAGCAATATATATTCATGTGGCAAAGAACATTTTTATATATCAATTTTCTTGCACTCTGTTACCTTGCTTGTTTCATATTCTACGTAATAGTACCTCTGACCAACAAACTCATTTTTATGACAAAATATAACCAGACAGAATTTATAAAGATTAGTATGTGCCTATCAACACAAAGTAACTGACTTGGTAGAATAAGGGAATAGCATGCCAAGTGAGATGCAATGTGTTTGAGATTAGAGTTATTTCCTATAGGATGTGAATATATTTTCCCTTAACCATTGACTATTATAATTGGAATCTTCTCCATGACTTTCTTAGAGAACAAAGGAGAGGAAGGTAGTGTCCACTTCCATGACCATGCCCAGTGATTCCTTTAAGGATATTATGTTTCCCATCAGAGTGAACTTAGAATCAATAGGTTTCAATGGCCTAGAATCAAAGCAGGGGATGATTATACCAGAGAACACAGTGAAGACTGCATTGATTTAGAAGCTAACACTGCACAAAGTTATTCTGAATTCTTCACACACCTTGCCCAGTGGTCAGAAGAGTTGACTCATCAATTGTTTGCTTGATTTGACTTATAAAGAGTAATTTGAATTGATGCCTCGTAGAATAAGAAATACTATCTCTGAAATTTCTAGGGGCTTCCCATCAGCACTTCTTAGCATTCCCTTGCTCAGTAATACTGGTCCATGTAATCTGTGGTAGCCCATTAAGAATAAGACCACTGTGATCTTGGACACAAGAATGAAAATTTGGGTTAGATTAATTGAGATCTGTAGTAAAATAATACGTCTTTACATTATTTGTCACTTATGTCTTGACTAGAAATTGCCTTTCCCTTGAATCAGTTAGAGAAATTAACAACTTTGCTCAATAGACTCTGGGTGAAATATAGCACCAGTCTGAACTCAGACTTCGAGAGCCTGGCATTTTCCACCTCCTGTCCCTTAGAATACTTACTCCACTTACTCTAGAGAAATCCAGCTCAGATGTAAGAAGTCTGGCTACTCTGAGAGTGCTGAAAATGTAAACAGTCCAACTAAGCCCATGCTTCCAACCATTCTCATAGTTATGAATTAAATTGAGTCCTTCCTCCAAAAGATATGTTGAAATTCTAACCCTGAGCATCTCAGAATACAAGCTTATGTGAAAATAGGATCAGTGTAGATGTAAATAGTTAAGATCTTATTGGAGTAGGTAGGCCCTTATTCCAAAATGACTGCTATCCTTATAAGAAGACAATATGATATGAAGAAACAGGAGGAGACATCCATGCATCCATATGACAAAGGAGGCAGAGATTGGAATAATGTATCTACAAACCAAGAAGGCCAACTATTGACAGCAAGCACCAGAACCTATAAGAGGCAAAGAAGGATTCTCCTTTACATGTTTCAAAGAAAGTATGGCCCTGTCAACACCTTGACTTCAGACTCCTAGCCTTCTTAAAATACATTTATGGTATTTTAAGCTTCCCTGTTTGTAGTCCTTTGTTACAACAGAGCTAGGAAACTAATATAGCCACCAAAGCATCAGATATATGGGAGAAAACAACAAAAATCAGCTTGAACACTCCAGTCTAGCCCAGCCATCATAGGTCAGGAGTTCATGCATAAGGATCAGGTGTTATGGCTACCTAACCTTGCTCCTGGGGTATTGTATCTCCCTGTTGAAATATTTTACCTTGTGCAGGAAGACCCTCTATTCAACTCTTCTTAATTCACCATTCTCATTATGCCATGACTTTTTTACAGTTATATTTTATTTTTCAATTCTTTGAAAATAAATAAAATTTTTTATTGAAGTAGAATTTATTTACAATGTGTTAGTTTTTAGGTATAGAGGAAATTGATTCATTATTATGTATATATAAATTGTAAATTGTAAATATATGTATATGTATTCTTTTTCAGATTCTTTTTTCTTATTGATTATTACAAAATGTTGAGTATAGTTCCTTCTGTTGTATGGTAGGTCCTTGTTAGATATTTTATCTATAGTAGTGTACATTTCTTAATCCCAAACTCCTAATTTATCCCTCCACATCCCTTTTTGTGCCCATGCATTGTTTTCTTATGTTTGCAAGTGAGTCCATTTCTGTTTTGTAAGTACATTCATTTGCATGATATTTTAGATTCCATATATGTGATATTATATGATATTTGTCTTTCTCTTTCTGACTTACTTTACCTAGCATAATCTCTAGGTTCATCCATGTTGCTGCAAATGCCATTATTTTTTTTTCTATGACTAATATTCCACTATATTTATGTGCCACATCTTTATCCATTCATCTGTAGAAGACATCTAGGTGGCTTTGATGTCTTGGCTGTTGTAAATAGTGCTGCTATAAAACACTGGGGTGCATGTATCTTTCTGAATTACAGTTTTCTCTTCGTGTGATCTTGAATCATTTGCCACAACTCCTGAAATCTAACTGAGATAAAAATGGGCCAAATGCAATAACTTCAGACTAAAGTAAAGTTAGGGAGGGAAAGTCTTGGTGACGCATTGCATAAATATGTTAATGGAGAGAACAGAGTGGGAGAATCTGCAGCCATGAGTCCTCAGCTATATCAGATTAAATTAGAATTACTCTGTGAAATGAAAGGCATAGACAACATAATCCCCTTACACATTTGTATATTTTTGAGCATAAATGTAAAATCATAACTAATACAGAAAAGAAATGACAAAAATGATTTATCATAAAACAATGTTTCCATATGTTAATATTTGGAAAAAATGTGCTAGAATATAGACATGTCCAAAAGTTTCCCAAATGTCTCCTAATTTATGATATTGTTATGTTTATAAATCACTTTTCAAAGTAAAATATCAGAAGATCTTCATCACAGAAAGTAATCATCTTGGGAGAGTTAATGGCTCATTGTGGAGACAAGTAGCCCACAGTAAAGCTTAGCACACTTTGACATTCAGAGGCCTTGTAGAACAAGAATAAATTCCTGCCTCCTCCCATAAACCAAATATTATGGCATCCAGTCCCATCACTTTATGGTAAATGGAGGATAAACTGTGGAAAATTCTTAAAGAAATATGAATACCAGACAACCTTACCTGCCTCCTGAGAAATTTGTATGCAGGTCAAGAAGCAGCAGTTAAGACTGGACATGAAACAATGGACTAGTTCAAAGCTGGGAAAAGAGAGCACCAAGGCTTTACATTGCCAACTTGCTTATTGAACTTCTATGCAGAGGACATCAGGTGAAATTCAAGGCTGGGGGAAGCTCAAGCTAAAATCAAAGTTGCCAGGAGAAATATCTGAGGTTGTGCAGACACCAGCCTCAGACACCACTCTTATGACAGAAAGTGAAGAGGAACTGAAGAGCTTCTAGATGAATGTGAGAGAGGGGAGTGAAAAAGCTGACTTAAAACTCAGCATTCAAAAAACAGATTATTGCATTCAGTCTCATCACTGCATGGCAAATAGATGGAAAAACAATGGAAACAGTGACAGACTATTTTCTTAGGCTCCAAAATCACTGCAGTGATAGCAGCCACAAAATTAAAAGACTCTTGCTCCTTGGAAGAAAAACTATGACAAACCTAGACAACATATTAAAAAGCAGATCCATCACTTTGCCAACAGTCCATCTAGTCAAAGCTATGGTTTTTCCAGTAGTAATATGTGGATGTGAGAGTTAGACCATAAAGAAGGCTAAGCACTGGAGAACTGATGGTTTCAAATTGTGGTGCTGCAGAAGACTCTTGAGAGCCTTTTGGACAGCAAGGATGTCAGACCAGTCAACCCTAAAGGAAATCAACTCTGAATATCCACTGGAAGGACTGATGATGAAGCTGAAGTTCCAGTACTTTGGCCACCTGATGCAAAGAACTGAATCATTGGACAAGACCGTGATTCTGGGAAAGATTGAGAGCAGGAGGAGAAGGGAATGACAGAGGATGAGATGGTTGGATGTCATCACCAACTCAATGGAAATGAGTTTGAGCAAACACTGGGAAATAGTGAAGGATAAGGAAGCCTGGTGTATTGCAGTCCATGGGGTCACAAAGAGTTGGACATGACTGAGTAACTGAAAAACAGCTGTGTGAGAAAAGAGCCAAAAGAGATGTCTATGAACTGGGAAGCAGGCCCTTACCAGAACATAACCATGTCACCTTGAACTTCAATTTTCAGCCTCTAGAACTATGATAAACAAGAACGGTTGTTTAACACGTTGTTGGTATTTTGTTGCAGCAACCTGAACAGACTAAGACCACATACTTGGTGTTTGAACACAAACAAAACAGATTGCCAAAAGACCCCAGGGGATGCTCTAGAAGATTTTAAAAATATGAAAATAAATTTCATATTATAGAGCAAAATATCTTAAAGTCCAACATGCATCTTTATTTTGAAAGAACATTGGCATTACTCTTTCTTCACAACTTTGAAAAACAAAGATAAACAAAATATGACCTGAATCAAGAAACATCCACAATGAATTTCAGAATCCCAAGGATAAGTAGAAAATTTTTAAAGATTCCAAGGAGATGGATAGAGAAAAACATTACCATCAAACACACACCCAAAAATCACATAAAATATGTCATAATAAAGCAGATTTTAATTGGCCACAGAGTTCTCATAACTCCTGTTTAATATGAAACAATGGGAAATTACTTTAAAACACTGAATAAAAATAATTTGGGATATAAAACTTAAGATATGTAAATATTATTGATGAAAAATTCAAGAATATTTTAGCAATATTTTCAGCAATATTTACTCAGAAAATTTGCTTATACTAACTTTTCATATTAAATTACTATATATTAGTATTCACTTAATGACAGTGTGGTTGCAAGATTTAGCATGCAGTAAAAGTAGGCATAACACAGAAAGGGAGTAAAAAAAAATAATAATAATCCAAAGTTGAAGATTTGTATAGCAGAATGAATACAAACAGGTCTTTAGGGCTGTTTTCTTAAGAACAATCAAAGTTCCAAGATAAGAGGTGAAAGAGAAAACCAGTCAGGAGACTCAGGGTAACATGAAGATACATGAAATCACTGTTTTCTTTTAATTTGATGAAGGAGAAAAGTAGCCAGAAATTCCTGGAAAAGGCAAGAATACAGTCAAATCAATAGTCTAAATATGCAGCTGAATAAAATGTGGCATAATTTTAAGCAGTTAAGGAAATATGTAAAACATTAATCTCAATGCTAGAAGCACTGGATCATTTCCCATGGTTTGCAACAAAACCAGTCACCTAGTGTGAAGAGCCAACTCATTGGAAAAGACCCTGATGAGGAGAAATATTGAGGGCAGAAAGAGAAGGAGGCAACAGAGGATGATATGGTTGGTTTTCATCACCAACTCAATGTACATCAGTTTGAGATATCCAAAAGATAGTTAAGGACTGGGAAGCCTAGCACATTGAGGTCTATTGGGTTGCAGGTGAATGACTTAGAGACTGAACAACAACAACAACAGAATTTAAAAAAATAAATAAATGAAAATAAAAACAAATACAGCCCTGCAATCAACAATACATAATCATAATGACATATATTCTCTTTTTGATGTTCAGATTTTAAGATCTACCTATAGACAAAGCAAATAAGACTTAGTTATAAATTCTAAGGAAATTGTGATATTGAGAACTTCCACACTCTGGCAGCAGGAAATAAGAGTAGGCTTCTACACTGTCAGGTCTTCCCTGGTAGCATAGTTGGGAAAGAATCGTTCTGCAATGCAGGAGACCCCGGTTCAATTCCAGGGTTGGGAACTCCGCTGGAGAAGGAATAGGCTACCCAATTCAGTATTCTTGGGTTTCCCTTGTGGCTCAGCTGGTAAAGAATCCATCTGCAATGTAGGAGACTTGGGTTCATTTTCTGAGTTGGGAAGATCCCCTGGAGCAGGAAATGGCTACCCAGTCCAGTATTCTGGCCTGGAGAATTCCATGGACTGGATAGTACATAGGGTTACAAAGAGCTGGACATGATTGAGCGACTTTCACTTCATTTTGTTTCTGTACCATCATCTGTGGAAATGAAGGAGGGTTCCAGGCCCAGGGATCCTTGCCCATTTTTGGTGAACCAGCTTCCATCTTCTCCCAGTATTCATCACCTCACTGAAAGTATGTGGAATCTCACATCATGCTTTTTACCTCTGTTTGTGCTCCTCTCCAACAGAATCTAAGACTCTTGGGTCATCTCTTATTACAGAAACTTACCAACCTAAAGTGGCTATTTAATATAAAGTGAAAAGAAAGTGTTAGTCACTAAGTTGTGTCCAACATTTTACAGCCACAGGGACTGTAGCCTGCCAGGCTCCTCTATCCATAGAATTCTCCAGACAAGAATACTGAAGTGTGTAGCCATTTGCTTCTCCAGGGGATCTTCCTGACCCAGGGATAGAACCTGGGTCTCCCTCTTTGCAGAGCAATTCTTTCCCATCTGAGCCACCAGGACCACTCAATGTATTCTTCCCCAATTCTTTTTTTCTTTTATTCTTCCCCAATTCTTATACCTCTTTTTTTTTTTTAACTAGTTTATTTTAATTAGAGACTAATTGCTTTACAATATTGTGGTGGTTTTTGCTATACATTGACATGAATCAGCCACAGGCTTTTAGGACTCACTGTCCATCAGTCATATCTTTTACATAATCAACATCTTCTCTGATCTGCTACATTCTTGGCATCAAAACCGACTTTCTTAAAGCTACTTAAAGGACACTGCTTAAATCATGAAGAAAGATAAGCCCCTAGTAACAGCTTTCCTAATTTTTGGTCTCAGTCAGTGACCTTGTTTACTAATCCATTAAGGAAATAAATCAATAAGAAATCCCACTGACAGTTGTGTTCCTACCACCATAACTACCAATGTATCTGCATTTGTGCCCACATGATGGGCATTCCCTATTGTGAGTAAAAATTATATGTTCATACTACAGTTTGAAATCAGTTCTTCACTATTTCTTTCCCAAGGACATTGCTCCAACAATTTTTTTTCTCAGTGTTGTATCATCTGTTATTTAATTCTCTACCAAATGTATTCTCTTATGCAAACAAGCAGTATTGGCCATCTTAAAACAACTAAGTTTTAAAACAGAAGAAAACTCTTGACTTTTTTTACTAAAAAAAAAAAAAATTGGTAGTAATAATCCTTGACTTGTTCATATCCAGTTTCTAATTACTGTGGTCATATATTTTCTTTAACGTACTCTAGTCAATTTTTCAACTCAATATTAAAAATGCAGAGTCATTACTCCCCCAAGCCTCATCTTACTGAATGTAACAAATCTGGCAAATTTGATCACATCTGTCTTCTAGAAGTGTTTTCTTATCATTTTATTTAGACATATCATGCACTCCTTATCATTTTTCAGTCTTTTAAAATGTTTCTTCTTATTATTTGTCTCATTTGTACATTTTCTCTAATACTGGAATTTCTCATTTCTGTAAACTTTTTAAAAGCTAGAAAAATTCATCTACTCTTTTGACATCAAATCATAATACTATGTTTGGAAAATCCCCAAATGTATAAATGTCTCTACTATGAAATTTTGTCTTGTACAGTCAATAGATACTCAAAGTTCTACCTCAGATTTCTAATATGTACCCAAATAAAATTTTAGAAAAATTAAACATCTGACCCCTTCCTAAATTGTAATCTTGGTTTCACTGCAGTCTTCCATATGTTGTTAAGTAAGTCTACTCTGATTTTTCAGGCCAATAATCTTATAATATTTTGAATTATTTCTGTCCTCACATCCTGTCTAACTCATCATTAAATCTTGTTAGATATAACACCTATCCAAATACTGATTACATCTCACGTACTTTCCAGCTAGGATTTTGGTCCAGTACACCATCTTTTACCAGCATCGGAGGGTTTCAATAGTTTCTTAGTTGATCATCTTACTCCTGTTCTTGACCCCTTATAGCAAATTTTCACACAAGCTTTAACCCTCTGAGAATGTAGTTTAGATCACATCATTCTTCTACACAAAATCCTACTTTGGTTTTACAGTTCAGAAAGAGTAAAACCCTATGTACTACAATGGTCTGCAGTGTACTGTTATGATGGAACAATCTGATGCCTTATCAGCCTCATGCCTTGTCTCCTGTGCTCCATCAACACTGACTTACTAGCTCTTTGCTAATACACTAAGCATGCTCTTATTTCAAGACCTTCTACAATTTTCCCTGCATTCAACATTCTTTCTCCAGACACCCAAATTCCTCATTGCCCTTCTTCTTTGTATTATTTAGGTCTCTGCTCAACTGTAACGTTACCAGTGTCTTTTACATATCTGGCACCAAAATATGGCATGAGAAAGAAAAAAAAAACTATAAAGATGTTGATAAACTGGAGCATATATATTCTTGAACCTGCGTGTCCATGCCACACTGAAGCTGGTAAAAAATGGAGCATATCCTTCTTGTGGTCTGATTCTACAGTGAGAACCTGGAACGACAAAATTATGTCAAGAGTCTCTGTGTCCCAAAACCAAAAGGTTGAGGGAGATTGAGCCACATTAGACCATGTGTCAATCATTGATCCAGATGCTTTTGACACTACAAGAGGCTAGGATCTCCACTCACACAGGCTTCAACTGGGGCTGTAGAACTTAACTAGTTATCCGATAAGGGCTAGGTGAACTAGCCACCTATCCTAAGACCAATTTAGGACATCATTTAAAATTTCCCATAAAAATCCACATGTTACAATCAGGGAAATTCAGAAATGCAACCAATAGGTAGCCCTATCAGACTACACATTTATATCATGAAGTTCTTCTGGCTTGTGGCAGCATTTTGATGTTATGACATGTGAAGTGGAAACATGTTTGTCAAAATCTCTAACAGAACTCAGAAAGCAGTGCCTGATAACAATGTAAAATTATATATATATTATATATATATATATATAATATATATGGTATTGTACATTTGATATCATGCATATATGGGGTGTGTGTGTGTGCTCCATCATGTCTGACTCTTTGTAGCCCCATGGACTGTAAACTGCTAGACTTCTCTGTCCATGGGATTTCCCAGGCAGGAATATTGGAGTGGGTTACCATTTCCTTCTCCAGGGTATTTTTCTGACCCAGGGGTCAAACCCATATCTTTTTGTCTCCAGCATTGGCAAGTGGATTATTTACCACTGAGCCACCTGGGAAGTCCAGTACATGATAGTGTATTTCTAAAAACTGATTTTTTAAAAAATCTGACCCTCTTTCTCCAATATCTTCCTTCCAATAATATTGGTCCCAATGTTTCTTTTTAAACAAGAAAAAAGAATAGTTATTTTTCACATGAGTAGTAAAATGAGTAAGTGAAAGTTGCTCAGTCATGTCCGACTCTTTGCAACCCCATGGACTGAACCCTACCAGGCTCCTCTGTCTGTGGAATTCTCCAGGTAAGAATACTGGAGTGGTTAGCGCTCCCTTCTCCAGGTGATCTTCCTAACCCAGGGGTAGAGTTTAGGTCTCCTGCATTGCAGTTGGGTGCTTTACCAGCTGGGCCACCAGGGAAGTCCATAGTGAGTAAAGGATTCATCCAACTGTATAACTCTCATCAAAGTCAATATAGTTTTGGTAGGCTAAAAATATCTCAGTTTCACTATTTAGTTTATCCCTCAGAACACACAAAGTTATTCATAAAATAGAAAAAAAAATGATACTGAATCACACAGGACTTGCTTACATATCATTAATTAGGGTGAGATAATATGGATATATATTATTTTAAAAACTCAAACTATTTTAGAACTGATATTTTTAGTTAAATGGAGACCTTTTTTTTTTTCCAGTGACAATAAATTTTCCTGTCCTTATAGGATTTTACCAAGATCTTAGAAGTATCTAGCTAGAATCTGAGCATAGAAGTGGAAGATGGTTCTTTGTGTTTATACAGTGTTTTATATAATATATAAATTCTTAATCCATGACCTTCAGGATCCTCTTGACTGAGAAGTGTAGGCTGATGGAGATGTCTATTAGACAACATTATATGCTATTAATTTAATTTTTTAAAAGTAGATGTTGTATAAATGAGGGGAGAGGTAATTATTCCCTATCCCTACAAGTTATGTTGTGGTGAATATCTTTGCAAGATCAGTTTGTTATTTGTGATAAAATAGTGGATTTTTATCTGGAGGAGGGTGTGGTTACCCACGCTAGTATTCTTGCCTGGAGAATCCCTATGGACAGAGGAGCATGGGAGGCTACAGTACAAGGGGTCGCAAAGATCCTGACAAGACTGAGGGACTTAAGCACAATAGGGCACAGTGGAATTTTTATGTTAATCAAACGTCTGATTTGATTTTCATAAAACTTAATCATTGGCTACTAACCTTTCTCTGGTTAACTCAGAGTACTTAGTTAACCGAGTTTATTATTGTGTCGATCAGTCTATAGCTTTCACTCTCACTTTACAATTATCTTTCCCTGGGGAGAAAATTTTGGTTGAACTAGAAAAATTAGCTTTGCACATTCAGGAAGTCATTATCCTTCTAGGATTTTTGTGCTGTGTTTGATTTTGTTTTGGTTTGTTTTGTTGTTGCAACCTCTGTTTGAAAGGAATAGCTCACCCGACCCCATCCCACCCCACCCCATTGTTCTGTTGGAATATAGAGTGGGATTTCTGTTTATCCCAGATGGAGGCAGAGAGGCTGTGTCATACAGGTAAGAAGGGATCAGATTTGATGGCAACAGAGATCAGTCTGTTTAGTACTAATGTGCTTGTGGCTTTGCCTCTACTCTGCCATTAGCAGCTGGCTCATAATTACATTTTTACAAAACTGTTAGTGCAATTATAGCTTTAAACAATGTTTCTACAACCATCAAGAATACCACAGTACTGTCTTTCACATCATAGTCTTTGTCAATCATAAAGCCCCTGGAGAGATTGTCAATAGAGTTTTGTGCTCCATTTATCATCCTGACCCAGCAAAGACCAATTGGCCCCAACTGTCTGAGTCAGATTTGTTTGTTATCAATTAATCTATTTATAACTGTAATATCATCAATTTTTCAAATTAATATACAGCTCCAAAATGGCATGTTTGGGCTTTTCAATAATTACTTAAGTCCTTTCTGCTGACCTTTGTCTTTGGAATGGTGAACATTTTGCTGAAGTAGGTTTTTTCTCAGCTGAGCCACAGCAGATTCAACAGGGCTCCTTTTGGGAGTGAGTATATCTTCTGATAGTTTTTGATTCAGTCAAACTGCACTTACTCTTATTTCATTCTTTGTACCTTAGTGGCTCCCCAAACTATTTGATGCATGTGTGTTTCATGTGTGTGATACATTGTTTTTTCTTCTAAATATCTAGGAACTTTAAAGAATTTTCATTTTATAAAATATTTTTTCCTTGGTCATTGAATTTACTTGTGAGATTCTTTTATATTATCCATTTGTCCAATCAGTATTATT